>NW_009623448.1:0-10004 GCF_000690535.1 Cariama cristata
CTCCCGCTGTCTCCTACCCCTCGCTCCGGGCCCCCAGAGCCTCCCTGAGCGCCTTCCTCCCGTTCACGCTGGCACCCCGGGCGGCAGCCCTGTGCGGGGGCGGAGGGGGGCCGTCCCTTTGCCTAGGCCGCTGCCGGGTCAGGCCAGCTTCGGCTTAGGCCCTGCCGAAAATATCCCGGTCGTTTGTGGGTGGATTAAGGTCCTGGCGGTGTTACCTTGGCTCTATCGGAATCGCTTATCGTGCCATCAAACTTGTAAGTGCGGATTTGGTTACACGGACGTTACGAAGCCTGTGGTGGTACAGTTTGTTATAAACTGGCAAAAGCTCTTTCTGGCTGCACAAACCGTCTGTGAATGGAGGACGCCCGGCCCGCGTCCAGCGGCGGGGGGGCATGCCGCCACCTCCGCGGCTCCGTCAGGGAGAGTCTGCGTGGGGCACGGTGCAGTGGATTTAAAGTCTCCTGTAGCGCCGTAGGACGTGAGAGTTAATCAGTTACCGTAAAATGATGTTGCTGCCCGATTACATCGACATGTTACGCTGTGCTCTGCAGTGATCTTGGAGCAGGGGTCAACAGTTCAGCTGTCAGTAGTATCAAGGAAACAACCTTTGGCGTGGATAGCTGGTGTTTTAATTGCATGTTACTAGAGCCTCTGCCCAGCTAAATGTGGGTATTGCTCATGTCCTCGAGGAGACATTTTAAAGAATCAGGTGTATAAGCAGAACGTAGTGGCTGTGAGACTATTGTTCAGAAGATTTGTAGAAGTAATCTTGTAGTGAGATGAGATTGAAGTTAATATAAGAAGTGAAGTCTTCATTTTGACCTCTCCTTGCAGGCTGCAGAAGATGTCAATGTTACTTTTGAAGATCAACAGAAAATTAACAAGTTTGCAAGAAATACTAGCAGGATCACAGAGCTGAAAGAAGAAATAGAAGTGAAAAAGGTATATTTGCTTCAAATATCACTTATTCTTCATTGCTCTGATTTAATTTTCAGCTGTAACACAGAAAATAGGGGCTGTGGCTTACTGTAAGTAATGCTTTGGTTCTAATATGGGATTTCTGATACTTTGAAAATAGCCAGAGAATGTCAGAGTGGAAAAAGAAGTCATGAGAAATAAAGGCCATTAGTATATTTCTGCATGCAGTTCTTAGAACTCCTTAGTTGTCGTATATGAAGCATTGTCTCTATATAATGGCTGTTTGTAGTGTTCGTAAAATTTCCTGCCTGATATTGTTCATATTTATTTTTTCTTGAACCAGTAAGGCAGTTGTTTGTTACGTTCTTCTTTCAGTGTATTGACAGAGGTTGTCTTTAGGAGCACAGAGGTTTTCTTTTGCTAGGCTGAAGAGGATACATCATTCTAATTTTATTTTTTAGTATTAATTCACTTTCCTTCAACATCAGTCATAGCATTTCCGAAAAAGTTTTATTGAGTTTTTTAAAAAAGCTAGTACTGTCACAAAATGTTTTCTATAATTACTTATGTCTGTTATAAAAATGTTGCGTTTTTAGTTGATGTTCCATCGATGGCTTAAGGTGCTGGGACTGTGGGACTCTAAACAATCCTACTTTTCCAATAAAGTAATTAACATTTGCTTTCTTATTTATTAATTTTTTCTGTTCTTTAGCTAAATTAAAAAAATCCCATGTAAGAGTATATTAGATACAGAAGATTTAAATTTTACTAGTATTTCCCTTGTCTAGACAGTTAATTATCCTGTTAATGACAGATAATGAGTATTAACTAGAAATTTCTACTGGTACAACTCCATTGAATGTAATACTTATGCTAAATTACAGCTCTGGAATTGTTCTATTAAACATATTGATATCATGCTGGCAGGTAGGATTTTTGCCCAAAATGCAGGCTCACTGAGTTCATTATTCAACTGATAGTATGACGATGTGTCCATTGAAATAATTGTAACTAGTACAAAGTGACTGCCTTTTTTATGTCTCGATAAATAGAAACAACTTCAAAATTTGGAAGATGCTTGTGATGACATCATGATGCTTGATGATGGTGATTCACTGCTGATACCCTACCAAATTGGAGATGTCTTCATTAGTCATTCCCAAGAAGAGACACAAGAGATGCTGGAGGAGGCAAAGGTTTGTCTGGGCAAAAGGGAGCTCCTTTACTGTAATGGCTGCTATAGTGTGATGAGTATTGGAATGGTATGATCAGTTCATCCTTTGAACCTTTTACTTTCTAAAGTTCATGTTTGATTTATGATTCGAGGAGAGGGATGTGCATGCACATTAAGTCATAACTGGGATGCCAGCATACAAAGTCATGCTAGCCTTTGGTTCGCCCCATAATAAGTCTTACAGCTTTACCTCTTTATTGTTTATATGTTGCTGACAAACATGACTCGGATTGTTTTACATAACTGGTTGATTTTTTTTTTTTTTTCTTTTTTAGAAAAGTTTACAAGAAGAAATTGAAGCATTAGAATCCCGAGTGGAATCAATTCAGAGAGTGTTATCTGACCTGAAAGTTCAGCTCTATGCAAAGTTCGGAAATAACATAAATCTTGAGGCTGAGGACAGTTAAAGGTGTTCTAAATATACCATACAACTCTTCTTTGTTTTATTAAATGTTTTGATAACATTGTTCTAATTACATTAAAAAAAAAAATCCACACACTTTCTTTTTTTCTTTTCTTTTTTTTTTTTAAACTTTCCTGTCTTGGTTTCCATGTATTTAATGAGAGCTTTCTTATTTTGGTTATTGCAGTTATTTATTTGTTCAGGAAAGCATTAGCTTCATACTGTTGGTAAAGCATCAAGATTGGAATACTTGCATTGTTTATTAAGGTAATAAAGTCAGGCACATATTGTAGTTTCCTTGGTCTTGTTTTCCACTCATGAAAATACTGAAGTATAAAATCAATAGAAATGGTGTGTTTTTGCTTTGCGCTGTAGTGGCTGTTTGATATAAGTTTCTCTGTAATATATAGGGCATGATTCAGCTGTAATGCTATTTAGATGCTTTTAGCAGCCGTCCTGGAAATACTAAATCTATCCTTTGTTTTTCAGTCTTAGCTCAGATAGCATAAACACTGTTAGCTCAGTGCACAACGTGGCAACAATGTGACAGGGGAGGAAGGAGGGCTGTTGAAAGCTCGCGTTGGTGTTGAAGAAAAGCTTTTGGAGTCACAGTCATATTCAGTCATTTACTACTTTGTATTTGGGAATCACAAAAGATTATGTAAGTCAGAATGGTGAGTCTTAATTTCTAATTTTCCTGAACAGTCATTTTCTAAATTCACATTTACGTACCAAATTAATGTCAGAACTGTTCATAGGTGATGTTGGTATGTCAGCATCAATCTGTGGAACTATGCCTCCATGACTATGTGGAGTTGAATGTAGCTTTTAAATGTCTTAATTTGCTGACTCCTTTCATCCTTAAAATTACATACTATCTCACTGTAATTCTGCTTTTGGACTTTTGCCTGCTTTGATTAATGTATGTGCAGGAAATACCTCCTCATTATGACTTTGTTTTTAAAAATTAAGTCTTAGCATACTTAAATCATCTTTTTAAGCTGTTTTCCAAAATAGTGTGGACAGAGAATTCAGTTGGCCAAATATTAATCTACAGTCACTGTTCTTAATGTAAATTATCAGAGTATGAGATGGGTGTATTTTTATAAAGTCATTAGTACCTATCTATCACGTGTCAATTGTGTAGCATCTCTTCTTCAAACAGTGTGAGTTTGTAGGAAAAAAACCACTTGACTTCTTTATTATTGAAGTAGTTTTAACAGAGTAGTGATGCTGAACATGATCTTCAGTACACAGTACAGGACCTCACCAGTGCATTGTTATTTATGAATTACAACATTGTAACTTACATAGTTGTTTATGTAAGTTTATTAACATTGTGTATAAGGTTTAACATAGCCATAAAAGAAGGCTGTCTAGACATTGAGGGTCTAGTACTTCAGCACAAGCACTTGTATTGCATACAATGTATGTCAGCTGACGGCTGTGTCAAAAGCTGTGCTTATGTTCTGTTTAGCCCTGGTGTTGCCCAAGTTTCTTTTCAGTAGAATTCCAGTGGTTTGTGTACTGCTGCTGCTGGACATGTGTACAAATACCCTGGCTATAACAGTACAGATATTTAACCTTGTTTTCTAGTTGATTGTGGTTTTAATTGAAACCTATGTCTCAGGAAAGAGTTCAAGTTTTTCCTTGCTTCCTGAGTGAATACTTCAGCTACACTTAGGTAAAATGTGGATGTGGTAGCCATGGCAACTCTGCTGCTCTATCTGTGAACCAGTGCTTGTAGCAAATCAAGTGTGTTGGGCCTTCAAGGAGGTATAGGTGTTCCTTTACATAATTTCTGAACCCTCCATACAATTTTCTGTGTTAGGCAGGCATTTGGCACCAAACTACTTAGAGGAGTTGTGGGGTGACCCAGAGCTGTTATTTTAGGCACTAAAGGGAGAAGAAGGTAGCCAGTTATTTGGTAGCAGCTGATAGGAGTATTGTGGACTTTGGTGACTCAGCTCTGCCTTATCCTGCTTTATTAGATATAGCACTTAGTCCAAAACTATTTGAGAGCAAAATTACAGTTTTAGGAGGTGCTGGTATCTTGACTTTTTTTCTAAACAGCCAAACAATTCATTTGGTAAGTTAAAAGTAAACCATCCAATGCACTTGTCTCTATAATTATATAAACCAAAGAAAATGTAAAAGAGTTTTTTCCAGGTGAAAACTGAGCTAGTGATGGAGTTTGACCCATAATGAGAAGCACCCAGCAGATGGCATCAGAGAACTGGGAAACCCGTTTTACGGTAAGGCCATGCCTAGGCTGCAAGTGCTGCTGCTGATTTTAGTAAAGTGAAATTTTGGCTGCAATGATCACATTCTCATTAATTGGTTAGTAACACTCTAAAATTCACTCCTAAGTGACTGCTGTGCCAGCTCTACTGTTCTGAGAATATTCATGGCTGTGCAGACTGAAGGTATTTAAAATTATTGTGATTTCCAGATAGGTCATAGTATGGATATGGCATCATTACAGAAAAGTAAAAGGCAGATTGTAAGGTGTAACTGTGATTCCAGTGGCAGCTATAAAGCCGATGGGGACCTTAGTTCAGTAAAGGACCCGAAGGGAGAATGCTGGCAAGGTATGGAGAGCTTGTGTTATCCCTGCTTTTCTTTGGTATCCTAGACGTGGAATTATCCATATCTACAGCTCTGGTGTTCAGGGAAAAGAAGGCTGTTAGAGTGTTCTTGTGAATGCCAAAGGTCTTTTTGTTCTGGTGCTGGATTTCGGTTCTTTGGGGTTTGTTTTGTGACCTCACTCCCTTATTTTCTTTCTTTTTCTTGTTATCATGGTGTTGGTATACTTTAGGCCATTTCAGTAGGCCTTCCTGTACTACTAGAGTTTAAGCTTTTATGTGTACGATGCCTCTTTCCTGTTTGCTTAGTCCTTGCTACAAATTGTATGTCCATATAGGCTTGAAAATCTAGATGCCTTTTTGCACGTGTAATGTCCAGTTTCCTTGTATGGTTTGGACAATTGTGTTTGCAAGTCAGGCAAGTAATTATCCGACAGCCTTTTTCAGATGAGTCTCTGGACTTTTGTAGTTTAGAGAACTACTGTCCCAGGCTATCATTTGATATTTTTATATGTGTAAAATAGAATATGCAGGAAACTCTTTTTTGTTCTTAAGTTGTCATTATAGAAGTTAATTTGCAGATTGTCCATCAGTTGCTTGAAAGTATTTCACAGAGTCCTAGTTTTCCCTTTTAATAACCTGTTTCTTCCCTAGTGAATATATGCAATTGTTTTTCCGTTAGCATTTATTCTGTTTAGTGCCTCGTCTTCTAAGTACTTTCTGTTCTTGGTAGATTGGAAATTGCTGTTATCTCTAATGTTTGCCTTACAGTTATCTTGTTCAAATAATGTAAGTCCATGAAAAAAAGCTGATCTTCTGTGTACCTCTGTACATGTCATGAATCATTTAGCTGCACTTGACAGTATACATTTTCTAATATAATCGGAATGCAAATAGTTTACTGTCATTCTCTGTATTGTCAAGGGAGTGACATTTGTAAAGCACTTCAAAGATGAAGTACACCATAAAAGTGCTAAGTGTTATTTTAATCTAAGGGCTTTGTTGAGAGCATTGGGCCAATGATCTGTTAGTGAGTGAATTAGCTATTCAGCTCAATCTTTGTATTAAAGTACAGTTTCCATACTGTTTTTGTTTTGCAAGTCATAGAGCCACCAATGGCTGGCTTTTCACGTGGTTGCAGCAATTAAAACAGGTAAACTAGCAAAACAACAGCCAGCGAAATATAGCTTATTTCAGTGCATGATGTCAGGGAGACTTAACATCCCAGTTTTTCAAAGTAACCTGCTAAAAACTCTGTGAAACGTAGTAGGACATAATTATTATACTTACTATATTTTTCAGGGGCTTGTTTGTGATTCTGTGTCTTGTCAGCTGATATAAAAATGTTTTCCACATGGTGATCTCTAGCATAACCTTCTACAGTGGAACCTTCGTTATTGCTCAGTACTTTTGTATAGAAGATCCTCGGATACCATTACACTCCATAATATAAATGTGGTTGATAATTATTCAATAATTACAGGAATTCGTGTGTAACCAAAGTACAGATAATTTTGTGGTATTAACTGTCACTTCAAAGAGCAAAAAGAGATTGAATGCTGAATACTAAAGCCATGTTTTCTGTTGGAGTAACAGAATTAAGTAGTTTGGTTTGCATGAGTCAGTGGTTCAGATAATTTATCTAATGTTATTCTAATAGTCTGATTCATGAAAGAGAAAAAAGTGTGGATGTATATAGACATGATAAGGCCTGCCAGAAATTATTTACAACTAAGTTTGTCCTTATATTGATTATGAGTCATACAGAAAAACAAATTATTTTGTAATTAAACATTAGCTTCTGATTGGACCGCACAGAGCACAGTGCAGCAAACACAGGCGTAAATGGCTATGAAGGATTTCCCTCAGCAAGAGATGAAACAGGTTTATAGTTAAGCGTTGTTAAAGAGATGTAATTATAAACCTGAGTAGAACATCAGCCATTTACTGCAAATTTACAAAAATATTTTGTTTTCTGTTGCTCTCCGAAGCTGGTTAGTATACTGTGACTTAGTTTATAAACTGCAGGTGTCATTAGGTGGCCCCCTATACTAATGCCAGCAAACCCCACACTTGGGGATGCTGAGTGGTGGGGTGCAAGGTTATAATGTAAGTTCTTCAAAGGATTGCTTCAGGATAAGCCCTGTGGTCTTGTCTGGCATTGGTACCACTTATACAGGGGAGAGGAGTGACAAGATGTACTTGATGTTCAAATACAGGCTTGGCCAGTACTACACCTGGCCATTTCTGTAAGCTATTAGGAAAACTTCCTGTTTGCTTTCTCAACATAGCCCAGCACAAGTGAGGAAAAACATTGTTCAGTGGATTTTTAGGTTCTGTCAAGTTTTACCCCTTCAAGTCCATCATATCATCACGTTTTGATGATTTTCTTGCCTGGTTAACTGTAGCTAATAGGATTGTGCATACTAGACTTACAGTGCTCTGGTAAAGTTACAACTTTTTAGAATTATATTTATAGTTGAAATTTCTACTGTCTATTACGTATCTGGATAGAAGTGTAAATTAAAGCAGACTCATTGGTAAGGGCCAGTCATTGAACAACAACCTATAGCACACAAGTATAAAACCTGACTGCCTTTGGATACACCAGAGCGGTAAATCAACTCAGATAAAAATTATTAATCTCAATGCACGTGGCTAAGGACTGATGATAATGCTACACCCAAGACTATGTTTTATTAACACTATGGGGGGAAATAATAAAACTTTCAGTTTCATTTCTGTTGTGAAAGCTCTTTCTTCCCCAGTTGCTTGATATTGCTATTAAAAGTTCATCCATAAAAGCTCTAGTTTGCTTTTGAAAATGTCTCCCAGGACCAGTGTTAAACATCTGTGCTCTCAAACAGCTTCTGGGGAAGTTCTAAAACTTACGACTTGTTTCTCCTTTGTAGGGATTAGAGAAATGTTCATATGTTTCTCATGTATGTGCTCCCTAAGACGAATACATTATGATAATTTATACTCTTGAAAGGAAGAGCAATGGATGTGTTTGAGATATTCAGGATAGCTTTTATAGTGGTTGACTTTTGATGCAGGGATAATGTCATCCACAGATGGAAATCCTGGCAACTCCTGTGTTGCTTATGTAGATAGCTGTGTTTAAATCTCCTGTAAAAAATATGCCCTAACCATTTTACACTGAACTTTTTTCTTCTGAGGTGCAAAGTCAAAATCACATTAAGGGCAACAGTACATTTTTCCCCTCTTTGGCTCTTGCATTGTTTACATGAAAGAAACAGCAATTAGGAGATAAGAATTGTAAATAGATACATGGTTAGGTAGGTTAATACAAACATCTCCCTCAAAGTCGGTAGTTAAGTCGTGCATAGTCCTTGCTGTATCTGTAATTATTCAGCAGATAGTTAGAAATATTAGCAAACTGTTGATTTCATGTTTGTGGCCAAGATCCTTCATGAAGGCAGGCCTTTTTAAACCCTACAGCTTTCTTCTACCTCCTTCTCCCCTCCCCAGCTACTTTTCCCACTGCTGTAGACAGTAAATCTGGTGAGTTTATTGAAGCAAGGTAGGAGTACACAAATACATGTAGGCTATCTAAGCAGGTGGAACCATGTTAGTACACTATGCACTTTGCAGAAAATGCTGCTAGAGCTCATATGCAGACATACTAGGAATTACTATTTTTTTAAAAAAGGAGCAAAATGGACTTCACTGTAGAAGAGTTTTGGCTATGATTACACATTTTATGAAGGTCATGATCTTTGATTTTATGAAAGTAGTAGCAAAATCAACTGCAGAATTTATTTTACTAGTTAATTTGTTGGAGTTACAGAGGGAGCTATAGTTGAGGATGTTTTTTCTTTCTGTTCTCTTCACCCTCCAGCTTTGGACATTAGTGATATGGAGTAGCTGTAGGACTATTTGCAGATATTACTGTGAGATTACTGTTGCAGAGGGTTTGCATTTTTTCTTCTCCCAGATTATCCTCCTTGCAGTTCATTCGTATGTGATGTAGCCATCGAGGAGACAGTAATATTTATTAATGGCCAAGGAGTGCATTATAGCAGTCATGTTTACCTGTACAGTCACTTCTGTGGCATCTCATCATTGGAGGTACAAAGTACCATGGGATGAAGAACTAGATATATGATAACCTGTAGACAAACATGGGTTGGTTGGTTGTGGGTTTCTCATTTTCTTTTTGTTTTTTAAGTTCTTGAAGAAAAAGTAATTAGAGGGCACAAAGTACAAGTTTATAGTCAGTTTTGTATTGGATACAATAGTTGTCAGACTTTAACAAAGTTCAAAAAAATTGGTATTTTACTTATATAATATTGTTACTGTCTACTGTGGTAGCCACCTTTATCTCAGATGAGACATGGAACTTTCATACTACTTTTAACACTCAGCAACCAGTATTTTGCATTTCAGCCATGTATGCTATAAGTGGCACTTAGCTGGTGCTTTGCATTTTTTACATCTAGCTTGGGCTTTATATGCTTTCACATTTCCAGGCAGACTGCTAAGTAGCTGTACGTATTTATAATGCTGCTTGGTGACATCAGCACAAGAATTTTACATCAGGTTGACTTTTACTTATTGTCACTGGCTAGAACTTCTTGACACATAATTTTATTGCCATTATATTTGATATGACAAACATCTAATAAAATAAAATTGCATTTCATTTTGTATCAAAGCAGAGATTTATTTAATATCATCATGAAGTTTCAACTGATGCCTGTTGCTATGACAACATGCGGTAACTTTGTGGTTAGCATAGGAATTGTCTCAAGAATTTCCTGAGTTTCATGTCAAATATGAATAGCTTGCAAAGCTTTCCTTATACTAAACAGGACCTGTGGGAGAAAGATCACAGCTCTTT
>NW_009623448.1:10035-29411 GCF_000690535.1 Cariama cristata
CTGCTCCTTAAATGCTGGTTTCAATTCCTTCTTATTTCAAAGGTGAAGTTCTTAATGTCAAAGTTGATACAAAAGGTAAGAAATTTTTCCGAGTAATTTGCCTGTAACCTGCTACTTTCATTTGTCGTTTGTACTGCAATGGAGAATACAAAGTTTGCTTTTTATTCCATAGTAGATTTGATGCATTGATAAAGAGGTCTGGATCAGGCTTGGCTATAGTTCACACACTTCCTAGCACACTGAAAAATATACATTTAGGCTGTTACTTTTCTCTGCTTACATGGTGACCTGTAGCCTCATGTTGAAATGTTTGTATTTCAATTAATGGAGGTGTATAGATGCTAAGATAATGAACACCATTCACAAAATGGAAAAACAAATTAATCATACAATTAAAGTAAAATGAAAAAGTGATTAATTCAGAGCCAAAAGAAATCAATTCCCCTTAGCCATAATGAGTTCTGAAAGGAACAAATACGAGAGATTTTCTATAAATGTAACTTTTCTGAAAAATCTTAGCTATTTTCAGTGACTACCTCTTCGTTAATGTGTACATCTTAAGTTTATTCTATACTGTTTTTCAGATAAGGCCACAAAGTTGGTTGTTATGCATCAACGTACCACTTACACCTAGCTGAATTATATGAACCAAATTGTGTCACATTCTATTCAGTTAATCATCGTAATGAAAGGAGAAACTTCTAGTTCAGGTTTGAAAATACTGCTGTCTTAGTCTTTTGGTTGTGAAATAGAACTGAATTAACGAGCCATAGTAGTCTGCATAATTATACAGGAACAATTTATTTAAAGCACAAAGCAAACATGGAAATTTGCAACAACTCAAGAAAAAATAGAATGATTTCCATTTCACAGCTATTATGGTTCATTTGAAAGCAATGGAGTAAGAAAGATCTAAGAACCAGCTTACAGCTTGCTGTGAAAAGGTGACACCAGCAATGTTTGAAATGTCTATACTGTATTTTATACACAACAGAAGTGCAGTAGGGTTTTCTGTTCACAGTGCATTAATGAGTTCCATTCTAGCTTTTTCTAAAGAGATTCTGAGCACACATGAGAAAACAAACAATGCTTTGGAAAAACAACTAAGCTTCATTTTTATGTATACTTGTGCAGATTTCCTGAATTCATTGGTGTTGCATTTGTACAAAATCACTCGCTGTGTGTGGAATTAGGGGTGGAAACACAATGAGGAAGTAAGTTTCATTTTTGTTTCCTGTGTTGTCTATTGGGATTTTGTATTGGTGTTAGTACCTTCATTAAAAGTCATTGAATTTCACAGCATTGGGACTTTCTCCCACACAAAGCAAGCTGTGGCATGCCCTCTAAATTCTTTCTTTTACCTAGATGTGGAATTTTACAGAGTTTATAAGGAAGCTTTTGATTATAGTTGGGAACAAGAAGAGATGATACATTCAGACATCCAAGCCTTTTGTATGTCTGAAACAGCTTTCCTGGTGATCTTAGCCATTACAGAAAGAGCAGTGCAGAGCAGGAGAATCCTCAACAATCTACTGACTTTTCCCTATGGTTAACATTTGAGTTTTATTGAAGAATTAGAGTTGACCCTTGTCTGCTGAGCCATTACTGAGTGCCCCAGACACATTAGGCTAGAGGAAGGAAGTGAATTAAACGTAAATTTTACTGCTATCTATAATGTGGTAAATGTAAGACCACACATGCAAAGATCTCTGCCTTAGTAGAAGCAAACATCAACTCAAAATCTGCAAAAGTTGATGTGATTTGCTTTAAGCAAATAGTTTACATTTTTCTTAGACTTTATATTAAATTTGTCTCAAAATTAGTACCAAAGCCTGTGAGAATTACCGATGTAGAACAAAAAGCAGCAATTGATTCTATCTCGTAAGAAAACAGGCAAAAGCAGAAATTGAAAAAAACCAACTGGCATATATATACATTTTTAATGTGTCTGCAATGTATTTTTCAAAATTCTATTATTTTTCACCAATAAAAAAATCTGTAAAAGCACATGTCATTACTCATATTTTCTTCCTTTCATGTGGCTTGAAAAGGGGTACAATCAGTAGGCAGGGTGACATTGCTGTGAGAAGAAAGGACACAGCCATTTTATAAAGAATAATGAGATGAAAAATACAGCAAAGCCTACAACTGTTCCTTCCTTGGTTATTGATAATTGAGCTTTATTAGAGCATTTAAAAGCTTGGAAGGGATTATAGTCATAGTACTGGCTACCATGGAAATGCCACTTCAAATGATAAATCCCTCAGAGTGACACTGGTATTTTGGAGGATATCACAAGTAATTATTCAGGTGAAGAAGTGAATTTTTAGTAGCTCTTTGGAATTGATTTCTTTATTCTCCCCTGCCCCCTTTTCTCCTGCCTTTTTAAAAGAGCTAATCTTATTTCATCTTCATTCTCTGTGAAATAGGTATTTGGAATGCTTGTCTCAGCTTTCCAAAGCAGTATACAGTACAGTGATTGCAACTAAAAACACACCTATCCTTAGTGCCTGCAAAATGTTAAAACAGAAAAGCATGGTTGTTTCTTAGTCCCCAAGAAGAGGAAAATTTTTTTCCTTTAACTGTTGTCAACACTGAGTGGAACAGAGCCAGACAGCTGTGATGTCCAGTCTATTGTAGCTAAAGACGTAGAGCACATGTAGTTGTCCTGGTTTCAACTAGTCGTTTGTCTGGATGAAGAAAAGCTGGATTTTGAGCGTGAAAGTATATTTGGAAGAGCTGGAGATTTAGATGCCTGTTTTTTAGCCAGAGCCTGTTAGGTACAGCAATCAGTGAAAGAGGAAGCAAGGTTAAGACATGCTGACATTTATAAGCTAATCCTTTTAGGTTTACTTTTCAGAGGCAGTTCAAATTGTGTTATATTGTATTTGAACTAGTTCATAAAAGTTGAAGATGAACAAGTATTCAGGCACCCAGAGCATATCCTTTTGAGTACAGTGTGATTTATAAACTGAGAAGTGTAAGCTCCATAATTCTGCTGACCTTCTTTTAGAGGTTGCATCCATTATTCTCAGATAATCATAAAAAGCCCATCTTTTGCATAAAGATCCAATCAGTGCTAGAAGCTTCACTAAAACAAAATACTTACACTCTGTGTCCCAGGGACATCATAGCAACTGTCCAAATATTTTGTGAAGCTACATACTAACATTCTCCAAACCAAGAATTAGTCATGAAAAAGTAATTTTTAGGCTAGAATTGCAGTTAAGAAAAAAGAATTAAATCTATTGGAGGTATCTATTTTACAGTAATTTCATCTGGTATCTTAGAACTCAAATCTGTGGATTTAAGTGGAAGGGATAAATCATATTGGAGGGACTTCCTTTGTGTTATTAAACACAGTCTGCTTGCAGGTTGTGTAAGTGTGGGCTGAGAATTCACCATTGTACAGAATTTGGAAAATTAAGTTATGAAAATTAAAATCCCCATGGAAGGACTAATAATTTCTCCATTACCAATGCAATGAAACCAAGACTTGAAAAACAAATGGGACCTTTAGCTTCTTGAAGTCTATCTTAATTCCTCAACACAGGATGAATTCCAGCCATTTGACCAGGAGCAGGGATGGGTGTATTGTAAAACTTCAGTGAGAGCTTTGCCTGACTTGTACTGACATAGCTTTCTTGACAGTTTACCCACAGAGGTTTCAAAAATGTTGGCAAACACTCTTCTTGGTACATGAAGTAGTTTTGGTATATTCACATTAGCCGTTTCAACAGAGACTACATAGGATGACAGAAAACTTTAACTTACCTGTTCAGTTACGGTAAACACAGAATTATGTGCTGTTTTAATAATGTCTCCTTACAATTGACACAGATGAAGAAAAGCAGCCCCACGCAAAGAGTTACTAGAACTGAATAAATAATTCATGATGAACAGTTTATTCAAATACATTGTTTGAATTGGCCACAAATAGAGTGACTTTTTTATTTGATCAATTCTTTAAGAAATTCACTAAATAATTCTTGGTCTCCAATGCTGTCATGTCAGCCTCATTAAAAATAGGAGAGGTTTGTAAAGCAACCTGTTTAATTGGACACAAATCTCCTGCTATGGATCTTGTTTGAATGACAGAGAGAGGGTTTAGAGGTGGACTTAGCAGTGTTAGCTTAACAGTTGGACTTGATCTTAAAGGTCTTTTCCAACTAAACGATTCTATGATAGCAACCATTAAGTTGATGAGAATCAGGTTTAGTTAAAATTACTTTAGTTTTTCATCTGACATTTGATTTTTGTCAAGGCAGCTCAGTATTTGCTTTGAATTTGCTTCTTTTATTTGCAGGAATACTGGTAGCTGTAAGAAACTCATTCACAGGGGCAACCTCCAGAGGAACACCACCAAATTCTCTGAGATAACAGTATTACAAGTAGAAGAATTAAGACAAATTCCCAGTGAGACTGCAGAGTGTACTTAATATCAATGGAGTCAGTCCAACTCTTACCATTAACTTCATGTTTTAAGGCATAAGCCAACCATTAACATAGGAAAGAGAAAAATTCTCTCCAGATAATTTCAAAGTCATTGACTGAAGATTTTTTTACATTCTACATAAAAATCACAAAAATAACACCTCTGATTGAGGAATTCAGGGCAACAGTTCTCCAGGCTGAGGGACTACACAAAGAAAACATTGCCATAGGTTAGTTCTGTTCCCATACTCACTTTTGTTTTGACTACAATGGATTGCTCTCAAAGGAATGACATGGGCTAGAAGGATTTTTAAGCTAAGCTGGTGTGGCCTTTCTGTCACTATCATGAGCACAGGGCATTTCAGGACAGCATTCTGACTGCAACAATAACTGTTCATTTTGACTAGATGCTGTGAGAATATAAAAAAGCATAATTTCTCATTTTTTTAACATTTAATTGAAATCAGTGTGCTCTTGAAAAGTTTTAATAGATTTTAATTTTTTAAAATGAAGTTTCTGTTCAGTTCTTTTTCTCCTGCAGAGATTAGCTAGATATATTTACTTATCTGTCTCAGCTATTGCAAGGGTGAATTAGTCAATGTTTTCAGAGCTTTGTAAAGCATCATGTAGGTGTCAAGATTTTAAATAATCTCTCAGATAGCATTTATCACTATATTTAACAGGCTTTCAATTAGAATGCCAATTGAAACTGATTTGTTTTAAAGAAACAGATATATTTTTAATTACAACATGCACATTCAGACTTGTATTTAATTGCAACAAGATTACTGAAATGCTGTCTTTATTCCTAGATGCACAAGGACAAAGCTTTTACTCAATTCTCTGCAATTAGGATGAAGAGCTCAGAATGAAAGAGCTGAGGAGCAGATTTTTGTGGCCCTGCTGGCTGAAGGGCTGTAATATTCTAGAGATCTGCCCCAAAACAGGATCTGGTTGCCTGCATTTATTGTGCTAAAGTCTGCAAACACAGGCTCAAGAGAAGCTGGAATTAGTTGTGGTAGCTAGATCTCCCCCTTGTACTGCAGAGTTTGCCATTCTTCACAACCGATATGACTAACGCCTCAAGCAAGTGGCATTGCTGCAAACAACCAAAGCGCAGATCCTTAGCTCCCCTTCAGTCTGCTCAGTGTGACTTCTGTGGGACCGTAAGGGCATGGTGCTCTAAGACAAGAGAAATACTCATCTTGTTCCTCTGGGGCTAGCGTAATCTGCCTTATGCAAGATGCTCTTGACCCTTCTGGAACAGTGGACTGGAGGAATGGTTTAAATGAGACTGCTTGGGTTGTACCATATTGTGCCCCGGAGGCAAGAAGGGCAGGCTCCAGCCCTTAGCTTCTAGTTCAACAAAGGCCTGAAGAGTGCACGTAATCCCAACCTGTAAGCAGTCTCACTGAAAGCAATAGCACTATACAAATATTTCAGAAGTTTTGTAACAGCAAAATTCTTTCCCAAGTCAGGTGTTTCATATGCAGTATCTGCAAACTACAGCCCATATTCAGTATTACTTCCTTTCCATCATGTTCTCAGATCTCACTTTGCAAGTTCTGTCTCTGTTTTCTTTTACCTTGGGACATGCTATACTGGTATTAAAAGGTGGTCTGATTTATGTTTTAGATTTTTTTTCATCCATTTGTGAAGCACATCGAGTCTTAATATGTCATCTATCAGCACTGTAAATCTCATGCTTCTAGATATTCTGATGTCAAGGTGAACTGCAGTCTTGGAAGTTTTAATACAGTAACCCTCTTACCAGCCAAAGGAAGGGTTTTCAAGGTAGCAATTTCCTTCAGTTTTTCAGTATGTTACGACTATGCACAAAAGCTGTGCTTCACTAACTACAGTTAGAAGAAGTGCACTTCTTGTGATGCTTCTCATAGCTAAGGATTTTAAGTGTAGATTTGGAATATAGCATTATAAATTATGACACTGATCACTGGTGTGATCTGAAGTATGCTGTAAAAATAGTTAACTATCTTCTCACAAACGTAGGAGCTTGAGTTTGTCTTAGTGACTTATCACTTGTCAGCTAAGCCAGGATGACTATGCATGGCATTTTGCAACAGCAAAATAAATCATTAGTTTAAACCATGACAAAGCTTTCACCATCAGTCATTCACATTAAAAACTGCTTGACTTCGGGTTAGTCTTCTTGCTACTCAGTGTTAATATTCTCATATTCCTTTAGAAAATAGTGGCTAAACATTGAATTCATAGGTTTTTAGAACAATGCACAGCATGAGCTCATGTATAGTAACTGTAATGGTGGTCCATTCCCACATGAGTATTTAAGTACCTCTTTTCTGTAAGATCTGAATTCAAAAAGTTGAAGATTGAAGTAATTTTGAAACAGAATGTGACAAATGTCTGGACTGTGTGCCATATGCAAAGTGGAACAGAATAAGCTTTTTAGCCACTTCTATAATTAAAGTAAACAAGGCTGAAATACACCCAGAGTGGAAACTAAATTGAGCCAAGGATATGATTACACCTAATTTTCATAGGCTTCACGTCATTCTGCATTCACAGCATAATTCCCTTTTAGCACAATTGTAAACATTTTGTTCTCATCTGGTCATTGATTCCTCTTATCCTAAAGAACAACTTTATCCGCAAGCATCAAGAAGAATATGAATGTCCAGCCTCTCTCCATGATAAATGTCATACTTTCAGGGAAAAGCTGCATTTGAATGCTTTCTTCTTGCTGCTGTTACATTCTTGGCACACACTGCAAATATGAGCAAAAAAGATAGACCTAGTCTTGTGAGTCATTTTCTTGATTGATCTAATTTACCTTGAAGGTTAATGTATTCTAAACTAATTCAGAGATTAATAACCACTTAAAGATACATGAAAGACATTTAACTGTGTACCAGATGAGTGTTGTAACCTAGTTTATTGTCTCTTCAATGACTTCAGGAGTTCATTTTATGAGATTTAAGAGTTATTTGATTGTTTGATACACAGAGTGGCAGGTGCAAAGCAAAAAGGTATTTTCAGAGCTCAATAGTTAAATCTGAAAACAAGGATGTAATTCTATCTGCTTATACTGCATAATTCAAATAAAACATTTATGTTCAAGGTGATAATGAATGGTTTTTCTTATGGCATTCATTAAAATTCTTTCAGTGATTAAATAATTAGTTGGACCAGAGCAATGCTGGACCTGTCCATTCTCCAGCCTACTTCTGACTTCTAGGACAACAGAATTGATGACACTGTTCTTCCTCTTTTTTTTTGCAAGACTACACCAGAGTACCAATACAGAGCCTTGCCTTTGTCTTAAGGAACCATGTCAAGCTTAGCTGTTACCTTTTTCAAATATAAAAAAATCCAAGTCTGTTGTATGCCTAGTGTTTTTGGATGTGTCCTCTTTCTGCTGGAAAAAAATTGTCCAGTAATTTTCTGAAGAATTAGTGTCTGACCTGATAGAACTAGCAGATGGAAATGTGAGAGCCCCCAGGAGCTCTCACTGAGCTGCCATATGCTGGAAAGTCTCAGACGTTTTCCAGGGTAAGTGGAGATGCTCATTGTTGCTTAGAGGTATTTGTGCTGAAGATGTGCATAGCAAGTCCAGCTTTTGTGGGAAGCTCTGTACATCTGCGCTTAACAGAAGTGGTCTTGGCTGCATCAGATATATTGCACGCATACAAAAAAAATTTGCCTGACATATGCAATAAGTCCAAAGTTTTTCAAAACGCTGGACAGAAATATTGTATGCTGGGGCTACAACATACCAGTTTTTTTGGCCTGGCTGGTCTCAGCAGGAGATCAAAGCTGAATGAAGGCTGTGCTCTATATATCCTTCTGGTAGCCCAGCTCCAGACTTGTTCCTATCTGACGGAAGGAATATAGGCTGCTTCATCTGTATTACACAGGTTATGTGAGAGCTTTACACATGAACTTGTGGCCTAGGTACTTTTCTGAGTGGTGGTAAGGACCTGCTCCCAGACCAGGAACTCAGTTCTGTATAAACAGAGGAGAGAGTTTGATATTTACAAATGCTGACCATCTTCAGCTGCCAGAAATTGGTGAGAGTTGCAAGTATTAAGCAGGAGCAGGGAACAGATCAGGCAAATAGTGTCTGTTTACTGTAAATATTTTGGTTTATATTTACAGCCAGATAGGTACCAAAATTGTGAGCGAGCCGTTAGGCACGTTAATACCTCTGAATATTGTGTATGTGGTCCTATTCACTGACCTTTAAAAATAACAAAGATGTTACACAAGGTGTTTTGTTGCCAAGAGTATAGTATCCTAGTGCTGGTAGAACTTGTATCGTGTTTTATCCGATTTTTATCTCAAACTATTGTTGCATGAACAATGAATGCACAGTGAGCCCTAGCTACCTGATTTATGTCTGCAAGCTCCTGATGACTTCATATCTTATGAGTGTCAGAGCAAAACTAAGCCCAGATTGGTTTGTGAAGGATCATCAATAAAAAGTGGAAGAAAAGGACTGATCTAGAATGAGGGCTCTGTATGCAACACTGGGCTAGACAGCTACCCAAATAAAACCTATTTCATGCCTAATCCAAACCAAGCAGTTAGAGAGTTACAAATGAAGAAAAGCCACTGCAGACTTTGATGAGCTTCAGGTAACATTATGGGGATCTATGCATAAGTTCTATAAAAAATACAAAAGCTTTTCATTCTGAGGTTCTACTGGGCTGTCAGAGAGAATAAAAGACTTAGCAAAAAGAGACAGGTATGTTCAGAATCAGTAAAACCCTGATGTGGATAAACTGGTGAATAGGTATACAAATCTATTAGAAAGTGAAAATGCAGTGTACTCGTGCCTTGCTAAGGACACATCCCCTCAGCAATCCCTGTTAGTGCTATGTATCCCTCTACTCCCTCAAAATGGTCTCTCAGGGCTTGCTTTGTCCTCTCAAACTGGAAAACATAGAAAAGGCAGAATTTCAAAAGTACCATTTTTGTTACTGTTGACAATTAAAAAAAAAAGGAAAAACAACAAAAATTACCCTATCTTGGATGGCACACTACTAGAATGCTTTCCTGAGAATAATAGAGACCAGTACATGCTATTTGACTCATGATACAGCTTAAAATGCAAAGAGATGCAGCCAGTGAGGTATCTGTCAGAAAGGTATAGACTAGCATATCTGTTCTGTTTCTTATCAGTGAATTTGACCAAAGCATTTGACATTGTCAAGACCTGGACTTTCACAATGACCTGCAAATTAGATTCCACAAGAAAAAAAATCCAAAACACCTGTAAAATTCCTTCAGGACCCTTGGGGTTTTACCATGCCCCAAGAGAGAAGATTGTTTCTCAAGAATGCAACCAGAGACAGAATCAGATGCAAGCCAGGAAAGCATCCACAGTAAGTCAAGATGAGTAGCTGTGACAGTATCAGGAGATTGCTCTGTGACAGAAAGCCTGGCAGATGGTGTAAGCTGATCCTTATTGATGGGCCAGCACTGTTTTGTGAACACAGTTGAACATACTGAAGTTTTACAAGCACTGAATCATGTTGATTTGCTGATAACCGCCCCATGGAAGCAAGCACGTACACAAAAAGCATGAAGCTGATTATAAGCTTTCGTTGAGAGGTAGGAACTCATAATAAACTTAGGGAAAAAGGACATTATGCATGCCATTTTGTATCACAGCCTGTCATTAGTCATTTTAATTCACAACATATGTTAGCCATGAAAATTTTTGCTATTTTGGAAATACATTATTGGAGGGTGTTCTCTTGGACAAAGAACTGTCAAATATCATTAGCACAGCCTGTCCATCTTTTGTGTTTTTTTTTAAAGAAATAAAGCTTGGAAGCAATATAGTATCCGTCTCTAGATTAAATTAAAGGTCCGCAAAATGGATGCTTTATCTAATTTTCTATACAAGAAGGCACAGATTTGCTACTGATAATGCATACAGCTCAGGGGAGATTTCGTCTGCTTACCACACTGTACATTCAAGGTAGGAAGAAGTTTTCTTTTAAATCATTTTAGAGCATAGCAGTCTTCCAGGGAGCTGAAACCATGATCATTAAATCACACTTCACTGGGCTGGTCTTACATCTGGAATGAAAGGCAACAGTTTTAGAAGATTCCCAAGTCAGATGTTATTTGGTGAACTAAAAGAGAGAGTATGTCAGCAGGGCAGTCAGATGAAAATCTTCAAGGAAATATTGAAGCACAACCTCAAGCAACATGACATTGATATCAACACAACTGGGAGCTATTGACAGCAAAGAGGGCATGCTGGTGTTGGCAGTTTATGTTGGGATGGTTTGGTCTGACCAGCAACACATAGCTGTTATCAAAGCAAATGGCACAGAAAACTGACAGGTTCACAAGGCAGAGGTCCCAAGATTTTCTGGCTTTACTTACACCTGATCATGGAAAGGTATGAATGCTATTCATACACTGGACTTTTCAGGATTTGATGACCCGAGATGCAATACAACAGTGTATTGCCTGTGATTCAAAAGTACTTATTGCTGTAATGCCATTGATTGCTGTGGTATCTCAAGATACAGCAAAATACAGTATGATGCTTATCAGAGAAGTCCCTTCAGATGTCACCACGCACCTCTGAAGCCTGAAAGAAAACTTGCATCTTAAAGACTGCTATTTTTTTTAGTCTTACTGTAATCCAGTGTTGCTCTGCGCTTTGAGCTTCTCTTTGCTTTTGTGCTGCTATCTTGAATGCTAATAACAACAACTGTAATGACCAGATAGAGTATCAAAAGATTGGCAGTTTCTGCTTCCAGTTCACAAACACAGGGGTTTTTTTGTCAAAAACATCTTAATTTATGGTTTTTATTTTTTCCCCATAGTAATAATTTGGTTTTGATGGCAGTTAAACTAGAATCAATCAAATCCATTTTCTGAGTGTAGACTGTAGAATTTAGCTGAATACAAAAGCAAACCTATTCCCACTGTCAGAAACAGGATTAGATTACGTCTTTCATCCTGTCTTTGGGCAGCCTCCAGATCAATTTCATGTTTTTGGATTCTTTATAAAAAGCTTTTAAAGTTTTTATGAGCAAATCAGTTTTCAGTGAGAAAAGGGCAACTTTTTCTGAAAAAGTGAGATCTAGTTTTTCCCAGTTCTAACAACGTGATAGTAGCTGGCAGCGTAATTATGAAAAGAAGGTATCGTTTGTTAGACATTACGGACCAATTCACTGTGTAAAGAAATGTCAGTAACAAATGTGTTGTAGTAACACATATAGTAAGATTTTCTCTAATGTCTATGGACTTTGGCTTGAAGTCTTATTTTGACTTTTCTCAAAATAGTTATGCTGCATGACATCCATGCGCTGATATATAAATTGCAGTTCTGACATTTCAGTGTTAACACTGAACATTCTTGACTGTCTTAGCCTCAAGTTTAAGTTCATAATTTCATAGGCTTTGTAACATTTATTTCCTTGGTGACTGTACTTATTTAGCAAATTCATTGATAGTCTTGAAGTGTTAGGTTCAGAAAGCCTGTAGGTAGGATTCATTTTCTGTTTGAGGCCAAGTATTTTAATTACCATGTTAAAAATCTGTCTCTCCCTTCAAATACAGAATACTTTTTATGTTTGGGGTGTGGTTTTTTTTTTTTTTTTTGGTGTGCAGAGCTTTAAAAAACCCAGCCAGCTGCACAAAACTATATGTCCATTACTTGAGTTTAGTTGATGGCAGTAAGTCCCTTAGTCATTTTAGAATGGTAGATAAACAGACAGATTTTAGATGTTTAGTTAGAGTAGGCACACAACATTTAGCAGCACAAAGGTGATATTTACAGGGATCTTATATTTCACCATTGGTGCTGATTGGTTGAAAAACATTTAACATTTTCTCTAAAATAGAAAATTACTTATTTTCTTTGTCTTTCCTATTTGATTTTCTTTGGTATCTATGTCCATTGCATTTTTTTCTGTCTAACTTACCCTCTTGATTCTCTAATTCTTATGATTAAATGTGCAATTAAGGCTTAAGCACTATTAGCGCAAGGGATTTTGAAATTAGGATGAGACTGTAGCATTGACATCAAATTTAAATGTCAGCACTACTGGAATAAGAAGTGTGACTTTCTTCTTTCATTTAAGAGCTATGTAGCTCTGCCATGCAAAGTGCTAATGGGTAGAAAGCATGATGAGGCATCAGGACTCAATGTACCCAGCAGCAGTACTTAGCAGACATATAATGGATTTACCCACGGTGATTTTTGGAATTATATGTATGCTGACAGCATACAAATGACACAGTGCAAATTATATTATTTTAACTTGTTTATCAACTTGTCATCATAACCCTTTCTTTTTTTTCAGTACAGCATTGTAAATCTAACTCATGCAGAGAAAGTCACAAAGATGCACTGGCCTGTCTAGATTTGCAGCAATATTATTATGAGAAATACATTAATTTGTCTGTATGGAAAGGATTTAAAGGTTGTTGCATTCATTTGTTACCAGAGACTGAGCACTTAATCACACAGACTCAGTTCAGCAAGAAAATTATCTCTTCTCCTCAAGTCCATTAACAGTACTTTTACAGAATCTTGAGAAATATAAATATTGGAGGATATTAATGAAAATGACATTTATACCTGATGTATTGGTGCCCAAAAATGTGATTAAGTGCCCTGTTAATTAACTTTTTTGCTATGATACTTGTAAAAGTGTAGTCATTTTTTAAAGCTAGCTGAACTGCTTAGGAAAAGGCCAGTAGTCTGATCTGGGTAAACTGGTGTCCCATCAATAACTTAATTATGAATAACAGCAACATATAGTGCACCTCAGGTATGTCACACTATATAAAGCAAAATGCTGAAGTTAGTATTTTATTACTACAGCAGTACCTCCATGAGCACTCCTCCTCTTACTATTTTTCTGCCACTGAGCCACAATTTGTTGCAATGGTGACAGAGAGAAACCTGTTTTCCTTTTAAAGATTGGGATTTGAGGCATAGAAAAATTAAAGGTCACCAAAAAAGTATAGAAAGACCTCCCATTAAGCAGTGATATTTCTCCTGAAATCAGGACAGTGGGAGAGGGAGCTGTTTTGAAATTCTGGCCCTCAAGAGCTTAGGCAAGGATGCTCAGAAGAAACACGGCATAGCCAAGGACTGACCCTCAAGTCTCTTGAACGCAGTCTGTTGGGCCATCCTTCTGACTAGAAATTATCTTTTTATCTCGTGGCCTCAAAGGGACTTTTAGGAACAAGAGGAAACAAAATAACTCTGAAATAGTGTTTTCTTTATGAGATCTTTTACTATTAGTTCTTGACTGAAAAGGTTTTCAGTGAGTTAAGTGGAATCTGAGTGAATGTAAGGTTTGCAGGATCAGGTGGCAAGATGCTTGTCTTTAACAGATTCTTCAACTGTCCCAAGCAGATCTCAGATTTGAGGAAAAAACCCTCTGACACATTATATTATGCAGCTAATTATATGCATAAATTATTCATTTTTTTCCACAAGTTTTTCTGCCTAACCATGTCCATGTTGATCAGAATTCTGTTAATGGAATAATCTCCGTGAAAAGACACAGGTAGTTTTTCCTATATTACAATAGCAAAAAAAAGGGCAAGATCAGTACCTTTAGAAACAGCCCTTTAGTTCAAGAAAGTAGAGAATAACATTCTGAAATATATCTTTTAGAGTAGCAGTTCATTCCCTTACTTGTCTGGTGGCTGGGTTTGCTATTTAACAGTGAAATATTAATTTCTGTTAGCTTTAATAATTTTTTTTTGGAGGAGGAGCTTCTTTCATTGACAGAACCACTGTAATAGCAGTTGTAAAAAATTATCACCCCAGCATTGGAACATACTTCACAACCAAGGAGACACTAAATTTACTCTACTTCACTGCATTTGCATTCTGCTGTTATTAATGAGTTAATGATCTGTATAGTTTTAATGACTAGAACATAAATGAAGAGACAGGAAAGGATATTAGAGTGAGTGAAACCTGTGAGTGAAGGCTTTAATTACGCTCCCATCTTCAGGTCATTAGCTGCATAACTACCTGTGGACAATCTGATAATTATTCTCTCATGGCACTAATGAATTTGCTTTTTGTTTGGATTGGTAAAAATGTTAGTATTCTTTCTATGAACAATTAAACTCACTGACATGAGGTATATAAAAAACTGCAGTCAACATACTTGACTACACTCTGCATGTCTTCCTTCATCCCTCATGCTGCTGCGTACTGTTTTTAATTAAAAGTTTTCAGGAATGACTTCCAATTAATTTTACTGCAATTTGGATAGCAAATCTTTGTGGTGCCTTGCAAAAAGACAAGCAACAAGCATTTCATTTTTCACAAAAAAGTTGCTAAGTGTTCTGGCAGAGTGTATAGATACCAAAACTGGTTACATTATTCTTGAACTTAGAGATACCTGTTTAAGATTGTTTTCCACCATAAAAAGTACAGTCATAGCTCATGTCCTTTTTTTTGGTAGTATATAATGCAAGGACTACATAGAAACAAGTTCTCTTCAACTTTGTGAATACCAGTGAGTAGCACTCAGATAGCTTTGCCACATGTCAAAGGGCAAACACATTTAAACATTTGATAAAAAAGTAACTTGTCATGTGATGCAGATTTCCAAATACTTCATTGTTTTAGTTTTTTTTTTTTAAAATTATTAAATGCCTTACAGAATTCCTAGACACATGAAAACTTGGCCTGAGTAAGAAGGCTGTAAAGAAAAAGCTATGTCTTCCACAAAGTAATGCCCTTGTTTTCCAACAAACAGCAACAGAGTAATATTGTATTAGTATCATCTTGAAAATAAAGAGGCTGTACTGTTCTTGTTTTGTAAAATATTGTTCTATTAAGTATAATATATATTATTTTGTCACCGTTAAAGACAGAAAGTCAAAAGACAACATTTAGCAGGCTTATAAAATTCTTGGAGATAGTGAGGTCCAGCCCCATCAGTTAAGTGCTGCCCCTGCTTCACTCTCTCACAGTGTTCCCTATCCCACAGCATCGACAGTCTTAGATCAACAAGAGACTGCCCTACTATGGACCAGTTCTCCTCTTGTAATGCTTGACCTACACTTGCAAAGAGTTGAGCTCACTTCTCACTCCTAAATTAGCACCAAGGACACTGTTACTTTCACATCAGCCTTTTGCATCGACTCCAAGTCATGAAGCATTAGTTGCCTTTAGAAATTACTTTTTTCATAACCAGCCTTTTGAATTCTTGAGGCTTCAGACCCAGAGAAACTAAATTACATCAGAAACTAGAGAACCATCACCTTGGGGTCAATTTTGAAGACCATCAAGAATTTCAATAGCTAAATTAAAGTTTCTTAAGCTTGAAAGAGAGGTGTTAGCAACACATCAGAATGCTCAGAAAACTCAAAAAAGCCAGCAAAAACAAGCCATCGACTGCCACCTGTTTCATTTATAGATACACTAAAGAGCGTAATTCTGCTTCTCATGTGTATTATATTCTGTGAACACTGAACAAAAATTAATACTTTTAAAAATAGCTTCCATAATATGGAAGCTCGTCTTTGAACTGAAAACTGGTGTTTCATCACTCATTTAACAAGCATCAGAGTTGGATAGATCATTTCACTAGCCTTTGATCTCACATTGGATCTGTTAATTTATAGATTAGGGAGGACAGGAAAAAGGTGCGCAACTAATCAAGCCAGGATCACTACAGTGTTTGCAGATGACCTGGTAGTGTTGAATAACTTGTAGGAGGGCATAATGCATAATGTGTGATTGAATTATTAGATAGATCGATCATTTAAAAATGCAGGACAGAACCTTGTGACATTTTTGCTGATTTATGACATAGATCCAGTTAATAACTGAGGCAGATTATTGCTCTTAGATGTTATGCCTGCACTGGACAAGTAAAGACAACAACGAAGTGTTATTTCTAACCTAGAAATTGGCCTGGCCAAACAGCTCTTAGTCTGAATTTAGGCTTACCAAGATAATTTCTGAAGCTATTTTGAGTCTTTTACAGTAGACTTGTTTCTGTACCAGGGCAATCACAACAGGATTAAAGCAAATACCTTCCAATCTGTCTCTATTTATTTAAGGTTTGGGGTTTTTTTCTTTTTTAAAAACCCATCTCTGTTTAAACTGTTATTCTGCTTTTTTTACTTAAGCATTTTGTAATGGAGCTACAAGTTAATCATGCTGAGTACATCAATTTTCACTACAGTTAATAAGACATTTGTGTAACCCCAGTGACTCAAACAAGCCCCCTCTGGAGACCTACTGCGCCTGCAGCAATTTGGACGTACAAAAAAATACTCTTCAAAAAGGGAAATGGCAGTATTAGCATGAAGTTAATCATATTAGGCTTTATTCAGAAGAATTGTAAACTTTAGTGGCTAGCTTTTGACCAACTACAGAGATTATTTATCCTGAAGTTGAACTTCTAGCTTTGACTATACTTCAGTTTGACGGTTGTGACATTGGGCAGAGGAAGGAGGTGAGGAGGCAGCAGTTGTTTAGCAGGTTCCTGAACTGATAGTACATTTGTTATGTGGATAGTGGAAGCTCATATAAAAATTTAATATATACTTTCTTCCGTAACAAATATATATACATAAACAAACTTGACATAGAAAGCCCACTGTGACCAAATAGCACTTTTGTTGCTTTGAGGCTTTGTTGTGTGTAGTATTTTTATGGTTATGAAAAGCAATCAGCCCAGACAGCTGTCTTTTCTGACCAGTATGTTTTAAATCTGGAGACATTTTACTGTATATCATTTAGCTTTTCTTCCTGAAAAAAATAAAGAATACCTGAGAGGTTCTGACTGCTATAAAATTCATAATGGTTCAATTCTGTATTGACTTTCTAACTTAAGAAATGCTTAAGAACACAGCCAAAACGTTCAGTAGAAGATTATACCCTTTCTCAGGAAAATCCATAGGCAGTGTTATTTTGAAATTCCATAACAATTTTTTCAAATCTGGGTTTTGTAAACCAGAACAAAAACAAATTCTAGAGAACAATTTTTGAATTTATTAAGAAATGGATATATGAAAAATTAAAAGAAATGTGTGTCTGTGTAGTCTGTATTTGATTGCTCTTGGGCTAAAGCCAGTTGCATTGTACAGACATACTGGATGTAGCTGACTTCAAAATAAATATATAACTGCAGCATGTAGATATGTAGCTGACTTCTCAATCTGCCTAACAGAAGCTTGGCAAGTTTAACCCTTTCTAATTCAAAGTGCTGAATCACTTAGAAATGTAAAGTGTTCAATCAAGAGAAGCTTAAAAAAGTAAAGAAAATTACCCACTGAGATGAGAATAGCTACACACTTGTAAAAACAAATAGTTACATAATTAGTGAGCTTTTAAGAAGAGGGACATGTTGCTGTGGCCACTAAAATATCAAGGAACATAATCTATACATTTTATTTTTTTTATTGCTATAATTCAATATATGTGTACAGATCACTACTAGACAAGTGGTTTTTACAGCCAGCTCCTATAGTTGTTTCCACATACTGTGCAAGCTCAAATGCAAGCTTTTATTACGGCTGGGTTTATTAACAAATAGAAACAGTATATCCAGCTCAAGTTTTAATTAAAGGAGTAGGTAATTCTAGTACCCCTCTGTTTGGGGTCTGCTCAGTCACATACTACCTGTCTTGTTATGAGGAGGACTTCTCAAATCTCAATCAGAAAAGAAGCAGAATGGCACAGCTACCATCTCCAGAAACCAATTTGACTCTCTTCACATGACAGCTAAGTAGAAAAACTGGTCGTCCTGGTCTTTGAATCCCTCTCATAGCCCTTGGCCAGGATAATCCTCTTCGAAACATGGTCTTCTCCATACCGCACAGTGAGGATAACTTGGGGAACATTTGTTTTGATGAAATAGAAATGGGACATGCCAGTGAAGTAGATTCACTGAGATAGGATTATTATTTGGGTAGTAAAAGGCTAATTAGTGAAAAAAGTTAAGTTGCACTTTAGGCTTATTCATTGTGATTTTATACTGAATATATACCATAGCTAGGCCTCCATTGCATCACTAACATGGTTCCAGTGATTTGTTTAAATAGGTTATATAGACAAGTAGTTCATCTGGGAGTTTAAGCAACAGATATTGTGGATTGAGTCTTTTCTCACCTAGTTAAGCATTTAAAATACTAATGACTGGGCCCATACAAAGAAATGTTATGGTATGACTCAAAGTATTCTAAGTAATGTTCATGAATTCAATTTTCAGATCCATTTCTGCAGACCAATAGACCAGTAATTGTTTCAGGGCTTTTTGAAATGCTAATGATGGCCCAAATAAATGGTTTTAATTAATGCTAGAGAACATTCCTACACTGTAAGTGAAGACAAAAATGGTGAAAAAGCATCATTCAGGGAACACGGCATCCAGGATTTCAGAGAGAGGTTCAAATACAGGTTTTTTTACCCAGCCAAATTATATGCATATTGGGTGATTGTACAAGACATTTTGCTAGTTGCCCATGCATTTAATCCTCCTGTTATTTAGTCTGCAAACACAACTGAACATATTGAAGGGTTTGTTTTTTAATTCAGACCCAAGGAAGGATGAAAGGATGCTTCTGGAATGAAAGTGTAGTGGTATTAGCAGGAAGTAGGTAATAGGACATAGTCAGAAGCCTTTGGAAAGATAGCATTTGATGGCAACAAGACTACACAGGCTTTCCGTTAGAGTATGCTGTACAGAGAGGAGCACAGCCACTATGCAAGACGAAAGCATTTCCTCCTCTTTGTACCTGCCAGCTCAATGGACCAGGATCATAAGCATGGCTTCAAAGTCACCCACCCTCCTGGCAGTTACTGTCCATAGAAACCAAGCACCACCACCCCCAAAGTATCAGTGCCACTGCCCCTGCATGCGCCCTAACTACCCTAAAGCTGTTGTGTTTTTGTTTCCCATCACAATACCTCACTTGTCTGAAGCAGCCAAAGCTTTTTT
>NW_009623449.1:0-15268 GCF_000690535.1 Cariama cristata
TTACCAACCTGGCGGCCTTCTATGATGGAGTAAGGCAAGACTTGTCCTTGGTGAAGCCATGCTGGCTGTCTTGAATCACCTCCCTGTCCTCCACGTGCCTCAGCACAGCTTCTAGGAGGATCTGTTCCATGATCTTCCCAGGTACAGAGGCGAGGCTGATGGGTCGGTAGTTCCCAGGGTCCTCCCTTCTACCCTTTTTAAAAATGGGCACGATGTTACCCTTTTTCCAGTCACCAGGGACTCTGGGATGCCTCTCATCAGGTCCCACAGACTTGTGTATGCTCAGGTTCCTCAGGTGGTCACGAACCTGATCTTCTCCCACAGTGGGAGAGATTTTGCTCCCCCAGCTCCCATCGTGGGGTCTGTTCACTTGAGAGGTGTTGGATAAGAGTTTGCCAGTGAAGACTGAGGCAAAAAAAGCTGCTGAGCACTTCAGCTTTTTCCTCGTATATAGTTTGAATATATATATTTATCTATATTTCCTTTTATAGTTTTCCAGTAACTTTCTCCGAAAACATCCTTATGAGGTATGAACTACTTCACATTTCACACATGCTTCTGAAGAGAGGACACATTCCCAAAAGCACAGTGCAGTTGGAGACTGGCCCGCATCATATTTAACACACAGCAGCTGAGATGGTTTTTTTCCAACAGTCAGTCAGAAGCATTGTCAGACTTCTGTGTGTTCAAGACATAGACTTGCTTCAAGGCATAACCATCAGAAGTATAGAGCCCAGCTTTGTCACCTTAATCAGTGTACTGCTTAGTACGCAAACTTAGCGCCAAAACTTTTTTTTATCTTTACATTTAGATGGCAAGTCATACAGTCAATTAACTAACGGACTACTCGTGTTACGAGTGTTCAGCACGAGGAAGGTTAGGAGGACATGATGCAAGCTAGTTCACTCAGGACACCACCAAAACATCCACCGTACAGGACTTCAGTGAATGCCATAAGAACCTAGCTGAATTGGAACATGAAAATGATGCAGACACCTAAGGATTCAAGCTCCCCAACTGAGACGCCTAGGTGCAAGTCACTAAAGGATTTGTGCGGAGGGAAGGGGGGCAGAGAAAGGCTGGTGTAGCACTGGCTCGTTCCTAATATGTCACTTCTGACAACACATCACTCGCATTGCTTCTGGGGACACGCATGGAAATGTCATCAACTGTGCGGACAGTAGCACAGAGAAACAAGTTGCCAGAAGACCAACTTACAAAAACACAAAGGGAAGATAAACATGTCATCTTCCTTTTGTATTTAGTAATTGTCCTCTGCAGTTTTGTTAATAGAGAATGATGCTTGATGAGCATATTTATTATGCCAACTATGCAATTTAACACAGCTTTGATGCTGTACAGCTGTACATTAGAACTCGAACTTCTCGGAAGGAGTCTTTCTATAAGTAATTTCAGGTAACTTGGCAAAGTAGAAGGCAAACAAAGTATATAAAACATACAGCTTGTTAACAAAAGTTATTTCTTCTGACTTAATTCTATGCAAACAATACTAATTTATACAAATTAACAGATAAACAGTGTTTTCTCAAAACAATGCAACATGGTAATTAAATAAGAAACACCTCCAACAAAAGAATTTTTTGTTTTGTTAATTCTTCCACTGTGAATTATGTTTTTTAAATCTTACTACACAAACATTTACATACTGCTCATTTTTGGAAAAGAAAAGTTCCATATTTGACTGAACAAGAAGCATTAGCTGCCAGGATATTTCTCTTCCCCCCTCTCCACCGAGAACTTCTGTCAACCTCTCAAGTTCTGTTCATTTCCCTGAAGAATTTCAAACTAATTCACACAGCAAAATTGCACAGGTTAAGAAGTGAGTAGATAGCTTAACCTGAAACACTGTATAAGAAAGGAAATTGTATCTGAAGGAAAATACAAACCTAGTCACCGAGATGATTACTTTGTCACACTCCTGTGCCTTTCCCCCACACGCTAGTTGCATAACACCCGATTAAAAGAGGGAAAAGCACCACGTAAAGAGACAAACTAAGTCATCCCTCCCTCCAGAGCTCCGAATGACTCCAGAAGACCAGAGCCTGAAGCCTAGAAAGGCACACCTGCCCTTCCCTGTTACAGACAGGTAAGGGAGCCAGAAATTATAGAACATGAAAAGAAAGCTATGTTCGCCGAGAACTGCATCACCATTTTTAGCTCAGTGGTTTTTTTCCAGAATAATCTTCATCCTATTTCTCTGTAGGATATTACTGCTATTAAGGAACAATACCATCACCCAACACCCCCCTCGCCCCCCAAATTCTGCACATGCATTTCACCATTGCTCGTGCTGGTTTTACATAATTCAATACTGCGTAAATCAGCTATAGTAGCAGCACCTGATAAGCTGTACCTGTTGGATTGCTTTCACTTTTTATGCAACAAAACCAAAAGAAACATTTTTGGGGACGCTGGTCCAAATGTTTAGCTGAAAATTTTAATGCAACTTCTCACCTCGCCCCCTGCCCAAAGATCTGCAGCTATTACCAAATGAGAACCTGAAAAACTAGGTGAAGTGTTACCTATCACTGCCTAACAAATCACTACCCAGAAATGCCATGAAAATCATTCTGTAATTAAAAGAGGTCTTCCATAGTCTTAATGTGTTACTAGTAAGGTGAGAGGTCAATTTAAAAGACAGAGCAAATGATTTAACAGCAGTGATAAATTTTCCATTTCTGGTTTAATGCAATGGTCACTTTTTGTTGGCTGAGGGTTCATGTTTGCACCTTCTGGGAAAACAGGTTATTTAGAGATACACAAAGACAAAAACTTAAAATCAAATAGTCCAGGAAACAATTTACATACTTAGGATGTCGGATGTCTGGCAGGGATCGTTCCAGCGCTATATTGTTGCTAACAAATATGTTGAAGCCATTTTCCCTATAAGCAGAATCATCATGGTCTTCCTCCGTAAGAGGGTACGGCTTTCCATGTTCTCCTTTCAACAAAACAATTATTTGCCTCAAGCTGACGGCACAAAATGGACTACAAAGACAAAAATAAGTTAGACTGAACTTCAATTAGTACACCGTGTCTGGAACATCTCTGAGGAATTTCTTGCAATGTCTTTAGCAACTCCGCTGTTACTCCCAGTACAAAAATACAAAGTAAGTACAAACAATGGGACTCGGAAGTCCCTCTGAATTCACTCAATTCATCTAGCTTCCCTTCTTTTCAGGGACACAGTCAGCTGAAAGCCATTTTATACATAAAAATCTGAATTGTAAATTAAGCTAAGACCTTTTTGCATCAGAATCAGGCTTACGTAGCAAAATTATGAACAAACGGATCAGTTCCAGCAACTTGCCTTTTGATGGATGAGGAACCCCACTACTCAGTTCCTCTCCATTTTAGCCGGCAGAGCACCTCTCCCCCTGACTCACCTTTTCCAAAGCCAACTTCAGCATTGCAGTCCAGGGTTTCCACCTTCCCAGAACAAACAGTAAGGAAACCAAATGTTTTGCTCTGGGCTTCACAAAGACCCTTACGCTCCAAGGGACCAGCCAGACGTACTCTGTGTTTCTAATACCTCAGCACTGCCGATTTGGCTTCAGAAACTGGTCCCTTTGGTTCCCTAAATAATTCATCTACTTGTTCCCTGGCAAAGCACAGACTTTCTGTTCCAGCTTTTCATTCCCAAGTTAGTTCTCATGATCATCAGTTGCTTGGCTTGCTTAGTACCTACCTCAGGCAACTATACCTCCATCTCTTCCAGTCAGAGAGCAGCGAACAAAAACACTTCAAAGAAAATCAGAACATAAAAGCCTTCACTTCTTCTCAACTATTTTTATTCTTCTCATTCTTGCAGAGGATAAACTTTTCAGAGTTTCTAAGCCCTTCATGCCTACTCAGGTTCTCAAGATGATCCACTTTCCTCTACGTCTAATTGATCAGCTTCTAACCTCTCTGTCCCTCTCCCTCCGAGCCCACTCACAACAAAACTACCTCCTCTTACCTGAGCTCTTTTAGAGAAATTCATCAACTTCCCAGCTGGGTTTGATAAGTGGCCAAGGCCAGCTGAGCCTCAGCTGATCAGGAGCAGCTGCAGGAGGGGAGGAGGAGGAAAGCAAGTGCCAGCTGTGGCAAACATCCAGCGGTACCCTTCAAGCCCCTGAGCCCTTGTCTGTGCTCTATTTCATGTTGCACATGCACAAAACATTAAAAACACAGGACAGGCAATTAAGGATGCTGCAGTTACTTAATTTTAGATTTTTTTGCAGATAAAAATAATAATTTTTTTATTCCAAACTTTATGCATATAATTACAAATTCATTTAAATTCCTCGCGACAATAATTGATGTTACTTACAAGGGAAAAAAGTTAAGTTTGTATTATGAAATGCTCTTTGTTTATGCTGTTTCATTTCTAACAGGTATCTTGTCTTTTTTTTTTTTTTTTCCAAACATCCCCAAAGGCACATAACACACCAACATAATACAAAAGCTGAGATTAAGCTTCTATGCAAATCTTTAGGATACGGGGAGGAACGATAATATTAAAGGAGCAGCTGATGAGTCAGAGTACTACTCAAAATTCAATGGTACAATTGTATCAAATCCGCTTCATAATACAGCAACAATAAGCTAATGTCATTCAAACCCCAAGACAGGGAAATTTTAGCTCCTCTCTTGCAGCACATACTCTAAACAGACCCAAAGTAACCATTTTAATTTGCTTTTAGTAAGAAATTTGTCCAGGTAGTTACCAATGTAAAGGAAATATATATATAAAAAATTGCTAATTGATGTGTTTACAATATAATTTTCTGTATATAACAGCTATTCATCCCGTATGAAGAAAGGTGGGTTCTTCGCTTTGCTTAAAGGAGGCCGTTTGGCCATTCAGGAGATGACTAGTTGTCATAGCACCACCGTTTCTTCGTATTGTCCCCTGCTAATGAAACTGAGGACAAGCACTTTTAAAGTAGTCTTCCTCTCTTCCTCACTGAATATGGAGCACCCTCACGGTGTATAAGCCAAAAGAATAGATATCACGGTTGTTATCTACAGCAACTGGGGAACGGGCTGAACCTTCTCACACCACGCTGCAGAAGTATTAGATCAATTGCGTTCTATAACTGGCTTTTGCACTTACACGCTAAGTTGGGCCATGAGGGGCACTACAAGTTGTGAAGCGTGACTCTTGCCTAACGCTGTCTTAAAATACACACGCAGAGCATTAACAGAAGCTTGTGGGCTTTTATGGATCCCATGAATATTTCTCCCAGCTTTCTTGTTTGCTTGCTCGCTCACCCCACAGCTCCTCCTGATTAGCTAGGGATCAGGTGGGCATCTGCCAGAGCCAGCTGAAAGCAGTTGGCTAATTTCTCTAGAAGAGCTCCGGTAAAAAGAGATCATTGCTTACCAGTGACTTGGGGAGGAGAGAAACGGAGAGCTTAGAAGGGAAGCATGAAAAAAAATTGAAATACAATTTTTGGATAATCAGTAGGCCTGAAGGGTTCCCTTTGTGCAGAAAGTTGCCATGTATGACTCCTCAGCATCACAAATTACCACAAGCACATTAAAACTATCTTCTGCTGCTGCTCTGCTTTCCTGAATGACTGATGGAAATTGCCATCACTGCACACTGGTTTGAGGCTGGACTATCCAGAAGTTTACCTAAAATGCCAGAGTGACAACGGGAAACTTCACAATGCAAGAAGAGTAAAGTTCTGGTGAAAAAGAGCATGAAGGACTTTAATGTCCTGTTACGGCTTACAGAAAGCTACTTTAAACCCCTCGACAGACAGATATAAGCCCTCCTATACTGTTTGTTCTGCCTGAAGGCAAAATAGCAACTCAGAAAGTGCATTAGGATTTCAAAGTTTTGCAGGGAACAGAGACAGTAAAAAAGCCTGACAGTGAATTTTTGGCCTCTTTGGGTTTAAAAGGGGGCTCACTGAAATGTGATGGATAAAACCAGCCCAGCACTGAGACTTGATACTAACCCTCTCTGGGGCTGGTTTACAATTGCAGCATAAACAACCCCAGAAACTAAGGACAATCAGAAGTTTTAGTTGAGTTACTTGGATTTTGATTTTTCAAGGACAGGGGGTAAAGGAGAGGAAGAACGCAAACGCATGAGAACGACACATATATTCCACCTGGGCCCAAAAATCCCATCAGAAGGCTCTGTTGCATGGCAACCCCAAGGACACTGTTGAACTCATACAGTGCTGTCTAACCTTTGTGATTTCAGAGCTGTTATACTGATTTTTAACTCAGTACTCAACGTAAGCAACATTTTGAAAATATGCTAGATTTTTCTTTTTTCTTAAAACATTGATGGTTTCGGAGTTGACATCTCTACATAGCTTAGCATTATGTTATTGTAAGGGTTTTAATACACCATCTCAGAATCCTTCTCCATAGATATTCAGACCAAAAAACGGTAAAGTAAGATATTGTAGCCATTCAGATAAAGTACTGGCTTGGCCAAATATCAAATGCTCTATAAGGCTTTTTTAGCCCCACCCAAGGATGTTACTGTCTCCTAGCAAACAACAGACTCTATACCTAGCCCTAAAGATTTTAAGTTTTATGCTTGACAACTTATGATAACGGATAGCTCAAGAAGACCTCAGTTAACGCACCTTCTGCTTATACTGAATACAGATACAGCAGAAGGACAATAAACCCTCTTGTTCAGCAGATGGCACGAAAGGAAGAGGATTAGGGTGACACAAGAAAATAAAAAACCATTCTGTATACTCAGTACAAACATGTAATAGCAGAATAATGGCTCTGGATCAGCCACGTTGGTACAGTTGCCAGGTATGATAATTATAAAGAGAACAGGGGAATTGTTGGCAAAATGTATCAGCTGTAAATCAATTTGAAAGTGCAAAAGAAGAGCAGTTCTGCACTACTTCTGCATGCAATGGATAGGGGACTTTTCTTAAAATTATAAACAACAAAGCACATTGCAACAGGTTCTGGTTTCAGGGTCTTTTGGGTTTTGGTTTGGGGGGTTGTTTTTATAATTCACATGACCATTATTTATAATTCTATAGGCATGGTAAAAAAAGATTGGCTTTGCCACCTAAGTTAAAGGAAGTTAAGCAATTGCTTGACATGTTAACACAGGAAACTAAGTGGATAAAGAACATAAAACACGCAGCGTCTGTGGGGATGAACTGTCTACAAATCTGAATTATTTACTGTTTATGCTCACTGCTATTAATTTATCAGGCAAGACTTCACAGTCACACCAAGTCAAGACTATAATTTGCAAACATATTTAAGCATGCCCTTTAATTCAAGCACCCTTTAATCTAGTATCATTTATAACAGGGAATAAGAATTCATAGAATCATTTAGGTTGGAAAAGACCCTTAAGATCATCAAGTCCAACCGTAAACCTAGCACGGCCAAGCCCACCCCTAAACCACGTCCCTCAGCACCACACCTACACGTCTTTTAAATACCTCCAGGGATGGGGACTCCACCACTTCCCTGGGCAGCCTGTGCCAGTGCCTGACAACCCTTTGGGTGAAGAAATTCTTCCTAATATCCAATCTAAACCTCCCCTGGTGCAATTTGAAATTGTCTCCTCTTGTCCTATCGCTCGTTACTTGGGAGAAGAGACCGACCTCAACTTCGCTACCCCCTCCTTTCAGGTCGTTGTAGAGAGCGATCAGGTCTCCCCTCAGCCTCCTCTTCTCCAGACCAAACCCCCCCAGCTCCCTCAGCCGCTCCCCATCAGACTTGTGCTCCAAAAAAGCCTTCATTGCCCTTCTCTGGACTCGCTCCAGCACCTCAAGGGCTTTCTTGTGGTGAGGGGCCCAGAACTGAACACTGGATTCGCGGTGCAGCCTTACCATGGAGATTCTCCTTAGCCCTCCTTTTGTTGATCATGTATTTATAGAAACATTTTTTATTGTCTTTTACGGCAGCAGCCAGATTAAGTTCCAGTTGGGCTTTGGACCTTCTAATTTTCTCCCTGTATAACCTTATGACATCCTTGTAGTCCTCCTGAATTGCCTGCCCCTTCTTCCAAAGCTCATAAACTCTCCTTTTTTCCCCCCAAGTTCCAGCCAGAGCTCTCCATTCAGTCAGGCTGGTCTTCTTCCCCGCCGGCTTGTCTTTCAGCCCATGGGGACGGCCTGCTCCTGCGTCACGTGCTAAATGCTTTACTAAATAAAAGGAATTTATTTTAATACATGAACCTACAAATAAGTAAGTCTTCTAACTTACAATGCATCTTATTATTTTTGATAATTCTGCCTTTTTTTTAAAAGTATATTGGGAATTTTGTTTACTACCCCTAAATATTCCATCCAGAATCTAGTACAACATTGTCTGCGCACAAGACACAAACTCAGAGCCCATCCTCTCTCATTAAACTTCTCACAGGGAGAGCAGATATCTAATCTTATCCTAGAGCAGTATTTCAATACAGAACTGAAGTCCCATGGGGGGAGAGTAATTCTATTTCTTAGCAAGGGTAGACAGAGGAACACAAATTCAAAATGAATGCAGTCACACATCAGCTTCAAAAAAACCCTGTAAGAAGTAAAAGGGACAAGAAAGATCACCAGCTGAATGAAAACAGAGTCAGACATCATCTTCCACCTTCTGGCCACAAAAACTTCTACACAATAACCTTTCATGCTCCCTGATACGGGAGTCAGAGTGCAACTGGCCAAGTCAGAGGGCAAAAACTGTCTTTTAAGCAATCTGTAGTATCTTTTACATCATTTCTGAACTTCCCTAATGCACAGCTGTATACAAGTTTGCCATCTTGCACTGCGGAGATGGACTTCATATTATTTTGACTGATAAGTATAACAGATTATCAATTCAAACTGCCACCACATTCTGCTTTCTTGACAAGTGGATTTTCATCTGAGTACAAAAAAAATAATTTTCTTCCTTATTTTTCCTTATCCTTACAGACAGGAGGGCGAGGTGTAGCACGTCTGCTAAAATACTGGTTAAATTATCTTGAACAGAGAGGTGATTTGATAAATGTACAAAGTAAGATTTCTTTTTTTTTTTGGACAGTAAATGTCTCAGCTTCTGGAGTATCTACACTTGGTGGAGTTCTCATCCTGGTCACAAATTTTGTATTTTGAAACCTTTAGAAGACAGGTAGGTGAACATTTTTAATCTAAAATTAGTTCAAGAGTCAAATCAGGGACTAGTACAGACTAGTCCTTGGGAAAAAAGGAAATTGTTTTATCAAATAATTTTCTCCTTTCATATTAGGAAAGGAACTGCTTGCTTTGAACAAATGCCTTTTGTGCTTTTGCGTATTTATATCAATTACCATTAAAAAGTAGGAAAACTTTAATTCAATAAATGCATGAAGGAATTTTCTTTGGCAATTTGTTATGGAGACAGAAAATTGAACTGCACATGCCCCACACGTAAGTAATTGCCTTCATATTAAACGGGACTATCCAAGTAGGAAAAAAGGGGGGTGTGTATATACGTTACAGCTTTTCAGATAGAAAATAAGAACATTTTTCTAACTGTATGAGTAGTGAAACAATGGGATAGGCAACCCAGGGAACTGTGGAATCCACAAACAGTCAAGAAAGAAATGATACCGTGCTTGAGAGAGACGATCGATACAACTTTGGTCATCTATTGAGGTTGATCCCAATCTTCAATTTCTATGAACTCTATGAGAAACAGGAGGAGGACTGGCGATAAGTTGCCGGAATTATATTTTTCCTCAGAGTCAGTAAAACTTGTATGAGAAACTGAAATATATTTATCAGCCTGTTCTACTTTTCCCAAACTTCTGAGTATCCCACTAGTTGTACAACTTCATGAGCCTAATTTCTAGGAAAGCAATTTATTTTATTTTACATCAATGGAAACAGGATCAAAAACAGCAATTTATTTTTTTTTGCTGCTTCACCTAGGAACAGCTTGGAAAGGCACTGCAGTAAGATTTACGATACTTTTAATTATTTATTACCTAACTCTGTCAAGGTCTGAGGCAATATAAAAGGTTTTTCCTTAGCATTACAGACACGGCTGTAATCAAATCTTACTTATGCAATTGGGAAAAATAAAAAACCCTGTCAAGGAGATCCTGAACAGTACATTTTCAAGGAAGAACAAATAATTTCTTTATAAATATATAACAAAAATTCATTTATTACTGTTTCAATATCAAACCACTACAGAAAACAAACAATTCAAAATTCACTCCAGTTTTTTGGTAGAAAGCATTCAAATTCATATTACTTGTCTTCAAAACACAGTTTAGTGGGTTTAGCGGGCATGGTGGCATCGGATATACGGTTGGACTTCATGATCTTTGAGGTCTCTTCCAACCATAATGATTCTATGATTCTATGATTCTATTTTATTAACCTTCAGATGCCAGCAGCACATACAGGTCTTCTTTTCAAGGACCACGTAGTCCTGAGTACGTGGTATAGAAATGTTATTGGGGGCGAATAAGAGGCCTTGTCCCTTCCGGATTGCTGCTACAGTAACATAACAGTCGGCAGGAGAAATATGAGCTAAACTGCTTCCCTCTTCAGGAATGGCTTTATACAAATACATAGGTTGGGAGAAAAACATAGAAATTTGCTAACATAGAAATGAGATCTATACGCATAGCAGTGGTGTGTTCCCCTGCCCCTCAACAAAAAGAAATCCCGTACTGGGTAGGAGGTAGATAAAAGGAAGAGCATTTCCTGGAGAGAAGAGATGAGAGGGAAAAATGGGAACCTCTGAAATGTACTTATTTTACATACATTTGAGAAGAATTTCTGTAAAAAGAAATGCATATCAAAGTGAAAAAAAAATATTGTAAAATACAGCTTTTTAACTGCATTACACATCATTTCCAGATTTCCATAGACTAACTAGGCCTGGGCTGACTCTTCATGTCAATGTAAGATCATAACTTCTGCGTCAGACTGCAAGGAAAAAAACAGGCACAAGATATTTTAAGAGTCCATGAAGTGGGAGAAGCTGATTACCAGTAGTTTGTAAACATGAAGGGCACGGGAGCGCCTCGTGCGCTCTTAAAAATGGAAACAACAGCACCTGCTCCCCAAAGAGCGAGCGGTGAGGCAGGGCCGCCGCAAGCAGAGAGCAGCAGCGGTGCTGAGCAGAAGCGTGAAGCCGCACGGCAAGTGGCGCAAGCCCCAGGTCGCAGTGCCAAAGCTCCGGCAACTTGAATCGGGCCTTGTTGAATCGCAAGACTCCACAGCTCCCCAAAATAAGGCAGGCTTTAGTTCAGGAGTGGGGAACAGGCAGCCGGCCTAGCCGGTGCCTCGCCAAAGAGGACTGCAAAATCTTTCTTGTTATACTTAAGGAATTAGCCCTTATGTTATTTGTGATACTTTAATAAAATAATTGTTTGTCGAGTCAATCTGCAAGAAATAAAAATGAGCTCAGGGCTCTCGAGATTAATTCTTGCAGGTGTCTAGGCATTTGACTAGATATCACTTCACATTTCAAGCCGGCTCTTGCCATTGGCAGTGGTTTCCTAGCAGAAAAGGTGCATTATAGAGCTAACAGTTGGAACAATTCAACTCTGCTTGTGGTGACTTTTACAGCACTCGTTTCCTTTTGGTTATATGAAATCAAGACACTGGGTTTTAACTTAAATATGTGCATTTTCTCAATCAATAATTAATGCCTAAATCTTATAGCCTGTGCTTAATGGAACATTAGAGTAGTGTATCCCTCACCTTTTTCATCCATTTGAAACATTAAAAATGCAGTCTCTGAATTTCCAACACATGCATTGCGGAGTAAAAATACAGTATGTGTGGAGGAAAGTGATTACTTTAAAATATACCACGAGGTCAGCCAGTGGCATTGCTGTGTTTCAGGAGAAGGGCGACTGCGTGTGAACCCTGAAAAGTAAATTGTGCAAAGGCTTGAACAAACACTTCACAAAAATAAATATTTTTAATAAATCTATGGCTTTTAACACTTGCTGCAAGTACTACAATGGCTTGGCAGGCAGAAAGACCCATTCTACCCCCTTTCCCACTTTAGTAAGTCTAGGAAAAAAAAGGAAGACAAAAAAAAAAGTCCATACTATTTGGTATGTCCAGTGTATTTAGAATGCCGCAGCGTACAATGCAAGATAAGCAGTAACACATGCTGGTTTGATACGAGCTGCTCTATCACTACAGCAGAGCAGCAATATCCTCAGTAGCGTTCTGCAGGCTGGGCTGAATCTAATCATAACTCTGTAGCCGAGGGAGGCACAGTACATCTTCTATTTAGTCTAACTACTTATCACCAAATGCCACCGCCACTGGAATGCTTTTTTCATTTAACATTAGAACAGACTGGCTGTAGACCATTAATCAGAGCCAAACGCTGAATGAGCAAGCATGTGAGAAACAGAACTCAACCACAAAAAAGGCTTCACAGTTTGGTTCAGTAACTGAACGACCTGCTAGGATAAAAAGGACCTACTATGGAACAGATTGCCTGAAAAAAAAAATATCTACTGATAGTGGTAAGGTGCTTGTTTCAATGCTTAAATAAATTAATTCACACAAACTGCATCAAGAAAGGCATTCTAATAGTCCCTAACGCAAGGGTCTCTTGGAAGCCAGTCTCTTGGAAAAGCTCAAACTGAAGTGTTACTAACACGGTATATACAGGAACTAAACAGCTCCACAAAGTTAATGCAAAATTACAGTTGCGTAGGTATAGTTTTAGAAAGCCCAGAAATACAAAATGGTAGGTTTCTATCAGCTGTAATTAACATGAGACTTCTCCCTCCCCACCTTTATTTCTTCATTTTAAGATGTATTATAACCATGTGTCATTTACTGCATACCATCACAGGAAAGCAAACCGGATATGCCATGGAATGAAGTTATTCATAGGAGTTCTTTAATTTTTAATTTTCTTTTTTTTCATTAATTCAACCTAACCTGGCTCTAGAAGCTGGCTTTGTGGCTGCTGCACAAAGAAGATAGAATAACCTGTAAAAAGGAATTTAGCTATGTACGAGTCAACAGCGTGCGACAGCGTAGTCACTCGCACTAGAAGCACTACTCCATGATGCGTATCCTACAAAGAATACACGAGCTGTCACAGCTCCCAGAAAATTTAGATTCAGCCTGTAAGATCCCCAACAGGAAAAAAAAAAATAAAATGATACCCATTCTTACACACAGAGATAGTAAATATTCACAGTGAAATTCTGAGGCAGCCCCAGGAACAAGAACTGTGCCACCTGATTCAGCGACAATGTGATTCTTCTTCCTTCTGTAAAGCTGAGAAGAATGTTCATAAGAAAGCAGAGTTTGCACACTAAGGCCAAGAAGGTAACTTCCTCAGGTAGTATACATGTATTTTATTGGCTTTGCATGTCCACTTGGATCTATACATTACAAAATACAGTGCCATGTTTCTCAGATGATAATTAGTTTAATATGAAACTGAAGCTGAGTATACAAATAATTACCTAGTTTAATAAAAAAAAAGGCACCCCCACTGCCCCAAATTCAGAGATACTATAATTAACCTCAAGACAAGCACTATGAGCCCACGGAACTGTACCAAGATGTTAAGATATAGCAAGGTGCAGTTATGGCAGATAAACGATGGAAACTCAAGTTATGGCATGTTCTTGGGATTGGTCTACCTAAGTCCTTCTGTTTTATTTACAATACTTTTTTTTTCTACCACACCCAAAGTACCACTTTGAATCTCAATGCTCTTCTCCTTTTCATGTTTTCTTTTCACAAATCGGACACGTTACTCTTCTGAAAACTGTTTTCATACTACATGTACTGCCACATATACTCACTGCCACCGCACTTCCCCGTGACTGCCTTTCCCTCTTATAAGATACCGCTTATGCTGCAATCATTAGTATTGCCTTTTATAATTCCTTTCGTGGTTTAAAACACATTCATCATGTGAAAGAGCCTTAGGACTGATCGACGTTCTTGTGGTAAGGAGAACTAAACGCCTGACCTGCTATGAGCACAGCCCTACACAGCCCTTTCCCTCCCTTGCCCCTCACCTCCTTCTGAGTAACAGGAGTCTAATTAATGCCAACTATTTTTCAAATCCCTGACACAAATTTGAGTAAATTTCTTGTACCAAAGCCAACTGAAATTTCCAGTCAATATATGCTGTAGAATCAAGCAGAGGCAGATGTGGAGACTCAAAAAATTACCTTCAGCCATGAACTGAACAGATTTTCAACTAATTAGTTTAAAGTATTTTCTATTCAAAAGGACAAGTCATCACCTACAGAACACAACTAAATATTCATCCCAAGGCCACATTTATGCATAATTCAGCAGGACGCATATGCCCATTGGAAACTTATTTGAAAAAGTTAATTTGTTGAAAACTGATCTTTGGATTCAGCCAAAAGTATTTGCCAAATTTTTTTCGTTTTGTTGATGTCTGGGTTAAAGGAAGCAAATCAAAAATATATTTTGAAAAGCAAACTTTTAAAATTACAGTCTCTGTTTTTGGAAATCTTATATAAATGACAAAACTTAACTCATGTTATCAAAGGACAGACATCCAAGTTGAAAATCCTGTTTGTGAACCAAAACAATACTTTCTCATTTTATCACCAACAGAAAAAAGTTTCGAGCATCAACCGAAAAAGTCTTACATGCACATAGCTTTAACTTTCAGATGTATATGAAGCAACTTTTTTTCTCACCGAGAAAAATTAAAAAATGCTAAATTCCATTACGCAGATTCATGATGTATTTACACAGCACACAGTAATTCTCAATTCTATTTCTGTCTTTATGATCAAAAGCCCCTCAATAAATCCAGTTTTTGAGGAGAGGGGAGAGGATCTTTAGCAACCATGCTAAGAGAGCAAGCAGACACACTTCCCCAGCCCTCCATAACCACAGCTTACAAAAGAACAGGACATAAAGCAGAGATTGACTTAAATTGTAGGCTTTGATTTAGAAGCATTACCAGAAATTCCAGCTTTTAATTTCTCAAGTATATTTGAAACCAGAGAAGCAGAAAGAAATCGTCGTTCCTCATATTTTCCAGAGGAAAAAAACCACTTAGCTTGACAATTTTGTTGCCATTAATTCACCTCTGCGTTCATTTGATATGCTTTAACTTACAGAAAGTGTTCCTGCACGTTTAATTTAATTTTTCCTGTACTTTCTTAAACACTGAACCTACATCTTTTAAACAGTTAAAAGCCTCACCGTGTATTTTTACAATTGAGAGAAATTATGACAGAGGACTTGGACTGGATTCAGAACGGACATTCCACTGTGGTGGGGTGACCCTGGCTGGAGGC
>NW_009623450.1:0-2868 GCF_000690535.1 Cariama cristata
CTAACCCGTACCTTTAGCTGAACAACAAAAAAAAAGGAAGGGAAATAAGCTTCTGGTTTCCAGTTTGACTTCAGGACACACAGATAAATGGCATGATTTGACTGTGTCTTTGGAGGTGACTGCATGCAATGGGCCCTTAATTTATTTTTTCCTTTAGTTCCTCAGGCCTTTTTTAGTTTAAGGGCTGCCTTTGAAGACAAGACATTGATCCAAAGTTTTGTTTATTCTAAACACCGTTTTACACAGCAGTTTATTCTAGAAAGCTTGCAGACCTACTTAAAGATTTAACATTGCTTACATTTCCAGGCGCTCTGCTGCAGCGGTGCCATAAAGTTCACTTAGGGACGCTTTGGGTCTGCCCCAAAGCCCTTTCCCTTGGCTCAGACTGGCAGCAGTCGCCGGGCAGCGGTGCCTGCAACCCTCCTCTGCCTGGACCACCCGCCCCCCAACATGTCTGCACAGGAGGAGGGGGTGATACGGACCCTGTATTACTGGGGTCCTCCTGGAGCTGGGTCCTCTTTCCTCTCTCCTTATTCCTCCCTGGGATCTCCCGCAAGGATTTTGCTCCCTTCCGCGTCAGCCCATCAGTAAACTAGTGGAAGAGCTCACTGATCTCTCAGGGCTCTTATGAACGGGATACTTGCAACAGCTAATGATGGCTCTGAATGAAAGACGCAGTAAAGATGCAAAATGCTGCTTTCACTATGACACGTTCCTGAGTTATCCGCTGCCATCTAGTCCTAGCTGTTGTATTTTGCACTTTCTAAGTGATAAAGCATTATATTTCAGGGATGAATTACAGCCATAAATGGGCATTTTGATACGTAAAATTCCAACATAATAGTAGAATACTTAACTAATGCGATTACAATATGCAAGCAATCCCCTGGACTGTAAGTCACAACTGCTTGAAGCTGCTAACATTAATCTTGAATCAAATAAAAGAAAAAATACCTGAAGTTTCTCAAACATGCTGGACTGGGATCCACCACTAGGAAATAGAAGAACATTCTTAAAAATCTTGTTCTCTTCTTAGAAATGAAAGGGAAGGCTGCAGGCACATTCCAGGGCTCCCAAGACATGACCTCCAGCCTTTAGCAGTATGCCGTTATGTTAAAATGTTAACTATTTCAGGCACTTTTGGCAAGATGCAATTAAGTTTTGGATTCCTTGTCCCTTGTAATTATTAGAGCTTTCTTATGTGTTTGCAGCCCTACTTATCATGAAGTCCCAGCCAACTTACTTTGCATTTAATTGTTTTATTGATCAATTCTCAGAGTGTAAATGGAACCTTCAGGCTCAGCCTGGATGAAGGAGAGCTGGGTAGGGGCACTACCTTAGAGGCAAATTTAAGCTCCAGAGAGTCCCAGTTCTCCCATACCGGTACCTTCCTGTCCACAAGCTGAAGCTACGGTGGCCTTTGAGCAGCCACAGCTTAACCCTGTTACACCAGACTAATGGCTTTAATCAGCAGGCAGAGACCAGAGAGATCACCCAGAAAGCAAAACTGAGCCTTTAATTTAAACCCAACCTGTATCTATTGGAAACCTAGAGGCTGTGCTGGACCCAAAATCTAAATGGCCCGGCAGGAGTGTAGAAGTTTCTTTTCTTAGTCATACATGAAAAAGGCTTTTATAGTCTTTAATAGGAATCATTATTTTTCTTAATGTTTTTATATAATCTTTTGGTGATTGGATTTTTTTTTGAGGATTCTGTGTACTCTCAAGTGTATGTATGAATAACAATTTTCCCGAACATTACAGAAAACATTAGTTTAAATAAAAAATTACAGATAATCATTCTTATATTATAGTACCTAAAAAACCTATCTATTGCAAATCTATTGATTTGGCCTGTCAAAACATTCAGTAACTTTGTCAAAGTAAGTGTATTGATCTGTACTACATCCAGGGCTACAGCAGACCATGGATAAATGGAGAGAGAGAGAGATATTTTAAAGAAATACACCTACTGGGATTCTTTGCTGTATAAAGCAAAGACTTGCTGTATAAAGCGAACCTGTTTAATAGGTTTTACTGTATTTACGATTATTTCAGAACATAGCCTGAATCCCAACAGTTCTTTGTGGGATATGGATTATGAAAGACTGTTGCACAGTAAGAAAACCCTTCCCGGGACCGTGGGCTCGTACAAACCCTCCAGCCTGTTCAGGAGCAGCTCTCTTCTGGGTCACCAGGGAAGGAGAAGTTTGCTAAGTCAGAACCTGGGCCAGAAACCACAAGAAAAGCAATTGTCCTGTGACATGCTCCTTAAACTTTCCAGATATATTTTAATGGATACCTTTGGACCTAGCTTGGCCTGGAATCTCTTTCGGTTTTACAACTGTGATCGAGAAGTCAACCTGCCCAAAACTCGTATCAGTCCTCTCAAGGTGGCCCAGCACAAGGTGAAGCCGATCTTGTTCCTCAGGGTGCTTCGGCTCCTCAGGAATATGGGAGTGTTGTCTGAAGCTCAGCAGTCCAAGGCCTTCTCTCTGCTCAAGAAGCAAATGCTTAAACCAAGGAAAACACCGTTAAAGCCCAAAGTGGAACAAAGTGGTAGGTATATAAGGAGAAGACGTGGGTCTGGTATTTCAGATGCATTCTGGTGCTGGCTGAACGAAGGCGTGGGGTCTGGCTCCGTGCTGCCAGGGCAAGGGGTGGATGTCACTGGGTGCAGTACGGTCCGTGGTGGTCCTGTGTCGCGTCGGGAGCCGTCACTCAGCGTTCAGGCTGAGCTAGAGGCAGGGCTCAGAGGTGTGAGCCCCAAGCAGGAGGTCCGTGATGAGGCGGGTGGGAAGCGGTCGAGGAAGATGCAGAAGAGGAGATGCAAGACGAAGGCTGGCGGGGTTTGTGGAGGGCAGTGGCC
>NW_009623451.1:0-2857 GCF_000690535.1 Cariama cristata
GGGAGAGGGAGCCCGGCCCGGGGTGCCCCCTCAGCCCGCCGGGTTCGCGTGTTGTCGTCCATCAGCCCCCTCAGTCTCCGGCCGCGTACCGAGCGGGAAGCGTTTCTCCGTTTGAAAGCGGCTTTTGCATTTCAGGTAGCGCGCAGAGAAATAAAACGGGTGATAAAGCGCGTTGACGGTGCTGATAGCAGGGGGGTCCGAACAGGGCCTAAGTGCTAAACATGGAGGAAGACGAAGAGGAAGACTACATGTCTGATTTGTTTATTAAGTAAGTAGGTGGCTTTTTTTTCCCCTCTTAAGTGATTGCAAACGTGAAAAAAAAAAAAAAAAAAGGCTAATATTTGCGGAATTGTTCACCCTTAGACAGGATGTGAGGCCGGGTTTGCCCATGGTGAGGCGGATGAAGGAAGCTATTCAGAAAGAAGAAAAGCAAAAAGAAGCCAACGAGAAGAACAGACAGAAGAGTATAAAAGAAGAAGAAAAAGAGAGACGTGACTTGGTATTGAAAAGTGCGTTGGGCAATGAGAACAAAGGCTTTGCTTTGCTCCAGAAAATGGGCTACAAGAGCGGCCAGGCCCTTGGCAAAAGCGGTAAGCTTGTCGCTGTCTGGAAGTGTGTGCCTGTATTCCAGCGTACCTTTATATAAACGTGTGCCGATATTCAAGTGTACCTTTATATCTTACAGTCTGTAGGTGCCGCTTCACTTGTAGACAGGGTCAATAAATGCCTCTCTGAGAGCCCTAGCATTACTGAACCGTGAATGTGTTGTGGCAGAACAAAAGATGAGAGCAAATCTCTAGAAACTGAAATAGAAACGGTACAGACTATCGAGAGATGCGAGGGAAGCAGCAGTACTTGCTGCTCAGTGAATGCACTTCTGTACGTGCATGCCTACAGGAATTGCATTAAGGATGTTTGGATGGTCTTGCAAAGCTAATAGTGTTCCAAAAAAAGTCAACCCCTCTCTTTGAATTTATAGTTGAATTCTGAAGAAGAAATGGTGCACACTGGCCTACCCTTATGAAGCCTTAATAGATGAAGTAAAATCAGTAAAGCAAAACATCAATAAATGCTGTGCCAGTTCAGCGTGTCTCTAGCAGACAATCAGCAAATGAACTGGCCCAGACAGATGCTTTTTATTCTTCATCTTTGTCAAGTTGTGAGATTCTAGAATGAAAAATGCTACAGAAGGCTGTAACAAAGCAGTCTTCAACACAGGTATGTTACACCTGTCAAGTCAACACCATTTTCTTTCAATTGGGTAGTGTCCTGAAAAAATATATAGCAATCTAGTAGACAAGCCAAAAAAGAAGAGGGAGTTCCAGTTCAGCTGGGTCATTTGTAATGCACTAAATGTGCATTCATTTGGGATTTTTCTACTTCCAAGCAACAAAATAACAAGAAAATGTACATATTTAATGACAAAACCAGCTTCTCTGCTTGAATATACTGCACAAATCATAGTTTGAGAAAGACCTGATTTCTTAAATTGACCTATTTTTTCCCCCACAGGAGAAGGCATTGTTGAACCTATTCCTCTGAACATAAAGACAGGTTTGTGATACTTCCTCGTTTACTTAGTTGGGTATGAGAGCTTCTCAACTGCTTACATTCATCTTTTGAACTTACATAGGCAGAAGTGGGCTTGGTCATGAGGAATTAAAAAAGCGAAAAGCTGAAGAAAAACTGGAAAACTATAAACGAAAACTCCATATGAAAAAACAAGCAAATGAACAAGCTGCAGATCAGTTCAGGTAAAATGATGTAACTGATATTCCAAGCAATGTCTAAATAATGGTTCTTTTTATGCTTTATGTTTGGTTATTCTTTTAAAGTATTACTATTTTTGAATGAGAGGTGAGAGTTGAAATACAGAGTAATTGTTTCTCAGTTCTAAGGCAAAAGCAGATGAACACTGTAATGCTAAAAGTGTGTGCTGCATCATTTATTTTTGTAAATGTTAACAATGCAAATAATATACATACAAATTTTTCTCAAGTCAGTTGCGACTTTTTAAATCAGAGAACCATGTAATCTTTTTTAATATAAAATCCCCAGGTAATCCTGAGCAATGTTGCTACAATGGTTTTTAAAAATCAGGGTCAATTTCTTTAGATTTTATTGGGTTTATTTTCTCCTGATCTGCTTGTTATATGTGGAGAAGGAAAGTTCAGGGAAGGCTGTATCTTTTGCAGATGTTTAGTGAACTGCTTTTTATGAGAACCTAAGGAAGAAACAGTGTTCAGTGCAGTCTGATCAAAAAAGCACTGTCTTGAAGGTATAATTCCCCAGAAATGCATGCGTGCTCCCACAGAAACAATGTCAGAAGGACGACTTAACTTCAGCATTGTCCTGGCCTGAGAAAATGAGTAGGGCTAGAATCATAGACTTTTTATTTTAGAAAAGTTATCGACTGTAATGCATCTCAGTGTTTGTCTACCTGCTTATTTTAGCTATCTACTTTTTCTTAACAGAATAAGATTCAAAAACAAACAAGAAGAACGTAAGATGGAAGGGGATCTCCGAAAAAGCCAGAGAGCCTGCCAGCAATTAGATATGCAAAAAGTAAGACCTGTATTTTTGGGGGTTGGAAAGAAGGCTTATAGGTTAGAGATACAGGCTGCAAACAAAGTGGTGATTCAGTTCTTGCAAATTCTCTAAAATTGGGGGATAACTAGCCTGAAATCTTGATGTTTGGCAACACTTCAGTTGTCTTAAAATACTTCAAAGTGTATGTTTGCACTATTAAGATATTTGAAGACGTACACCAGGCTCATGGTAACTTATGTGAGGACCCATGTTAATTTGCATCATAGAATCATAGGATGGTTTAGGTTGGAAAGGATCTTTAATATCA
>NW_009623452.1:0-362 GCF_000690535.1 Cariama cristata
TTTGGGGAGGGGATCCCTTGGGGTTTTGGAGAGGAAAAGGCGCCGATGCTGCCCCGCAGGTGATGGAAGCATTCGAGCAGGCGGAACGGAAGCCAAAGCCCAACCCGCAGCTTCTTTTCTCCGACGTTTACCGGGAAATGCCACCTCACCTGCGACGGCAGCGGGAGGCTCTGGAACGGCACCTGCAGCACTACGGGGAGCACTATCCCCTCGAGCACTTCGAAAAATGATGAGATCCCTTCCCCCTCCCCCAATAAATCCAGGTGTGCGTCCGTCCTCAGCTGCTTGGTGGGTGCATCACCAAAGGGGATCACCCCCCCCCCCCCCGGGGGGGGGTACCCACCACCGCGGGGGGACGCGAC
>NW_009623452.1:425-1184 GCF_000690535.1 Cariama cristata
ACTCCCTTTGGGGGGGGATTAAGCCCCTTGGAGGGGGAATGAATCCTTTTGGGGTGGATTAGTCCCCTTGGAAGGGGGAAATAGCCCCCCCCTTTGGGGGTATTAAACTCCTTGAGGGGGTAATTAATCTCTTTGGGAGGGGGATTAACTGTTTTGGGAGAGGAATTAACCCCACTGTGAGGAGGACGAGCTCTCTTGGAGGGGGAATTAATTTCCTTGGGGGGGGGGATATTAACCCTCTTGAGGAAGGATTAAACCCCTTGCAGAGGGATTAAATCCCTAGAGGGGCGGGATTAGCCTCCTTGGGGTGCATAAGCCCCCTTGGGAGGGGGAAATAGCCCCCTCAGAGGGGGAATGAACCCCCTTAGGGGGGGATTTACATGGTTGGAGGTGGGAATTAACCCCCCTGAGGAGGGATTAAATGCCTCGAGGGGGCAATTCACTTCCTTGAGGGGGGAGTTAACCCCCTAGAAAGTGAATTAGCCCCCTCAGGGGTTACTAAACTCGGGGGGCAGGGGGTTAGCTGGCACTTCCTTGCTTCCCAGAGGGGTGTTACAGGGCGTCATCCTCCCAAAACACTCACAGCGGTGCCTGGTTTCAAACTGGGAACACTGGGGCTTCTGGGACCGTTCTGAACAGGGCAAAAAGCGAAGAAACCCATCGATCGCTGCCAAGAAAACCCAACTCCATGGAGGGAGGGGAGGCAGCACACAGCCACCAGGTATTTTTAATGCTCCAGGGGGACCGGTGTGGCTCCCT
>NW_009623453.1:0-27743 GCF_000690535.1 Cariama cristata
TGCTGGCCCAGCCTTAAACGGTGACAGACTCTTAAAAACTTCATGGGCTCTTAGAATCTGGAAACAGTAGTATGATGGACTGACGGATAGAGGAAGAGTCACATTTCTTTCTCCTTCTGTCAACTTTAGTCCTGTGGAAATGGGTGTATCTACCTTGTTTAATTGGGCATATTTCATCTTGACCTCTGCAGATACTAATTTCTCAGATACTTGGAAGTGTTGTCCCCTTACTGTTTTTGCACATAGTGCTGATGCAAAATGTAGCACGCAACTTGGCAGGTGTCTAGAACTAAAACTTCCAGGCAATTTTTTTAGAACTGAACACTTCCATAAAATTGTTGCTGCTGCTGTAGTCAGTATGTTTGCAATGAAAGTTTGTCCAGAAATAGTTTGTAGTTGTTAATACTGAAATGTCTCATGCATGGTCTGTTTTCATTGAAGAACCATGGTAATAAATGCAAAAGATTCTGGGTTGGTCACAGAAGAAAATAGAAAACATGTATAGGGTTGGACATGATGTCATCAGAGTTGAGCTAATGTTGTTAACAGCAGTAATAGTTCTAGTAACATTAGTCATAATTCAGTGTGTGCAATGTATGTGCATATGGTCAGTGCAATGTTAGGAGGGACTCTACACTGTCAGATGCTTGCTTATAGAGTACGCTCCTCTAGTGCAGACTCTGAAGAACCACCTGGTGACAATGCTGAATTGTAGTCTGTCCAAACAACTGAGGCTGTGAGATGGAGAAGGATTTTTCGTTCTGTGGGGTAGGTGCTCTGTCTCAGCAGACCGTGGGTGGAAACACTGATCTCTTAGTGACAGCTCTTATGCTTACTGTGACTTTTACAGCAGTCTTGTGGTAATCAAGGGGAAGGTATCTTGTGTCCTCAGTGGAAGCAGTAGAAAGTGTGTTGTCTGACTGCTTGAATCTAGAACATGTGAAACTCATTAACCTCTGTAGTTTTTTCTACTTCTGTCATACCAATGCAAAAACTCCTAGCCCATGTTAGTGTCTGGCAAGAGCAGAGCTGTTGCAGACTTCATGCCTTGTCAGTGCTACTGCAAAGCTCCTGAGTTTTTCTGTATGTGAACTTTTAACGTTTGAGTGATCTCATTGTTCGGTTGAGCCTAGGCTGGCAGTTTTGTTCAAGTCTCTTGTCACTGTTGCTTTGAACAGCGTTAGCTTACTCTTCAACCCTAAATCTTTTACTTGCCTTACTGTAGGACATCTACACTAACCTTAGAGGAGTATGGGAAGAAAGCATGGTCATATACTTACGCCTTAATCTGAGACACTAGACTTGTTGCTGCCTTGAAGTACTATATGTGGAGATGAGGTAGACAAACTAGGCAAGTTGTTTCCCTTTTTCTTCATGTCCCAGAGGAAGCAAGAGAAGACAAATAGTGTGGCGTATCTGTGGAGTGGCTTAGTCTGCAAAGTAACTATCTACAGTGTAGAAAGTTTGAAACATTCTCGTGACAAAAAAATGAAAATTTTTAGGATGGTAGGGCAGTGAGTAGCTGCAATTCCGGGTATTTGCTCATATAGCACAAGTGCCCAGTACAGGGAGGACCACATGAATGAACAGACCACTACGATTTTGCCACTTTCTAAAAGAGCTTTGCTATTTGTGTTGAAACTCCCAACTCTTTCTCCTTCTCAGCCTTTACTCCCCATGTGTGTGTTTGCACTCTAATCTGTCAGATGTTTCTGCACAGTTTTGAGTGCACTGGGGACAGTGTGCTAGTTTGGCAGCTAAAGCAGGAGCTAGCTGGAGCTGGCTGCTCTTTTGTGGTGTGCCGTGTCTCTGAGGCAGCAGTTCTTGATAGCTGCTGCTTAGTGGTGTGCTGAAATATGGAGTGAGTTCTGGCAGCCTGACAATTTCTGATTTGGGCAGGGATGTAGGCAAAATGTGTTGCCTGGCAAACTGTTTTGCCAGCAGACTGCCGTGTGCTGAACTTGACTAAAATATGAAATTAAGAATAAAAACCCAATGGGATTCGAGGCAAATTTATATTTGTGTATGGGGACTGTTTGATCTCTTCTCTTGAACAACTTGCTTAAGACCTTGAAGCATAGATTTTCTGGGGGTGTGTGTGAAGGGGAGGGTTGTTCTTGAGATCAGCTTTTTAATTTTCAAGATGGTCCATGTTTTGAACTCTGCAGCTGTTAAAATGCAGTCTCCCATGTGCCATAGGGACTCACTGTCTTGTAGCACAGAGGTAATAAAATAACTTTGAACTTTGTGCTTGTTGGTAGAAAGTGCAACAGCAGAGCATTGGCCTACTTAGGTGGTGGTTGGAGTACTGTCCTATTGTCTGGACTGCAGGAATAATGCTGAAGCAGTTATGTTTTCAAACAAGCCTTATGTGTGGATCCGGAACACTATTAATGGAGACTTGTCTTAAGCTTGTTAATACTGTATCCTATAGTTAACTCTTCTCTGATTCTACATATTGCTATTTAATGTTATTGAAAAGGACTTACTGTACTTTTTTCATAGTAAACTGCATAATTGATTGCACTTTGTATCTCCTGGAAGTGAGTCATGCAGGCAGGTGGAGATGAAGGAACTTGTTTCATCTTATGTTACTCAAGATAGCATTTGATTGTCTTTGCACTTCAGATTGCATTTCACACTTTTGCAGGCACAACACTTCTGACCTTTCAGAAGTTTATAGGCTCTTTTTTTACAAATAACAAGGTAGAAAAAACCTGTGTGACTAAACCTGCATGGTTTCTTCCGGGGGTTCAGTTAAGTTGCCGAGTTAGTCTGTTCTTTCTACTGGCATTGTGGAAACAAGCTATTTTTAAAATGGTTAAATGGTTTATTCATCCGTCTAGTAGCCTGAATTAATGAGCTGATCTCAATACACAGCATAAGCAAGGACTTGATGTTTTAAAACTGGAACTCTTTTTATAAGGCTAAATAATGATTAGGGACCTCCCGGAATGTAGTGATTTAGAACATTGTCATGAAATCCCTGCTTTTCAGCAAGCACTGTGCTTTTTGATGAAGTTAATGCAATATACATTCTCTTAGACTTTTTTCTGCAGACAAATTAAAATTCACTGATGTCAGTGTTTGCAGTAACTTACAAGAAGTCCATGAAAGCATTGGGTCTTACGTATTGGCACTGGTCCTCCAGTGATGCGGGATGTCTTGTGTGCTTTTAGCAGAGGTATTGCTCTTTGCTTCCACCTTGAGAGTCCCCAGGCAGCCTGTTTGGCATGTCTTACCATTACTTACTCTTTCATAGGTGCTCATAGGGTATGTATTGCTGTTATGTCCTTGTGATACTAGGCCAGCTATTTGAATAAATGTTAATTCTAATGGAAACTAGTGTGTAAGAGACTTTGAAGAATCTGAAGTTTTCATAGGCATCACTGCCTTTCAGGGTAACTGTGCTGTGAGATTAGTGAAAAGTATTTATAATCAAGGTGTGTTTCAGTGAAATCTACCTAAATTTAGGTAATAGTGTTACTGACCTGCAGCCCTGCTACACCCTGAAGCCCTTTCGCTCCAAGGATGTCATGGAGATTATAGGGATCTGGGTATCCCTACAGAAAGTGGGTACTTCCTCTCAGCCACCACAAGTGGAGTGGTAAGTAATAAGACTTGAAGTTGCAGATGGTAGCAACTGGTTCATGGTTAGTCCATGTATTGAGGCAGCTAGTATAATGCATTACAGAAGCAAGACCTTAAGTATGTGCAAGGAACTTTCTTTAGCTTTGTGTATTTATACTTATCTTGCTATATGAGAACACTTTAATTTTCTTTCATCATGGTACACTTCAACTGGCAGTTCTTAGAACACAAATTTGCTGGACTGACATCATGATTTTTTGTGCACAACTGCAGAAAAGGTTCATTATATTATTCTCTATGGATCTTTTATTTTCCTGGTGTATGCCAAGTATGAGTAGAAGTAGGTAGGAAGCTGTAGAAGGCAACAGAAGAAAAATGTGCAAGCCTCTGGTTTTAGTGACATAATACTTTAATCCACATGTAAAGGGAAAATAACTGATACAAATGTGGCTCAGATCCTGCATTTCAATTTATGATTCCTCTAACAATTTTTTGTAAATCTGTCAACTCCCAGAGTTATCAAAGGCACAGCCATGTTACCTTCAAGCTTTCCACACTGTTGACTAATTGTTTCAGTTACTTTGTCTTTACCTTTTCTGATTTGAGACATTTGGTAGAACTGACTAAAACAGAAGGAGACTTGTAATCTGAATTATTTCTTGTCTTTCTGGAGCTATTGAAAATAAAAGTTGCTTTTTTTTCCTGGGCTTTCTGGTGCCTATGGCTTCATGCATGTTAAGCCACAGGCCTCTTTGAAATGCATTAGAAGCCTAATGTTGTTGCACAATGCTTATGAAGTGTTGCATCTATAGCAAGATACATTGATTACAAACACCTCCCCCCTTTTTTTTAAAATAAAAAAGCTTTCTTCTGGAAGAATTTTGCTATCTTCCTGTAAGAATTACTTTGTGGAGTCATATTTTGGTTTCAAGTAATGAAAATGTCAGCTTTTCTCAGCATATCCTTTTTCTGTGTGTATTTACCAACTACAGTGAGAAATGGCTTGTTTTCTACTATTCAGTGTGGCAGATCCGTAGTTGTTCTTGTTGGTTAATCACAGCTGTTAAAACTGAAAGAAGGATATTCCCCTTTGACATACTTGAAAGGACATATGTTTTTCAGTTGACAGTTAACACTTAGTCTAGGGAAAAAAGGAAAGAATTTGTCTTTTGACAACAATTTATCATTTTAATAATGTTTTTCAGTCATCAACCTACATGATTGAAAGCAACAGTGCAAGTTAACTTTTGTAAAATGTGCTGGAGGGGGGATAGTTTTGAAAGTTTTGATTGTGGGACATCTCAGGATGTCTTTCAGAAGTCTGGGATTAAGTAGTAGACAGTCTGAAAAAACCAAACCAAAACCCCAAGAATAATATATGTTACTGTAAAGTTTGGGAAAAGAATTTACATTCAAGTGTCATGCTAGTTTTTTATTTGGGTACTCAAATTACTGCATGCTTCAAAACACCCCAGTGTAGAATGAGATGCTTTATCCACCTGCTTGTTATTTAAGGTGACCAGGTAGTACTATAGGGCAGAATATTTAACACTGCAGGCCATATTCCTGACAAGGAACAAATTGACTGCAAAAGACAAAACTTCTCAGTTGCATAGAACATGTTACTACTAATAAAGGTAAAAATTAAAGGGTAAAGCCAGATTTCAAAAATAACTGATTTAGCAAATTCTGTGATAGACTTTCACTTTAGTGTAGTAAGGAGCAACTTCTTGTAATATGACAAGCTACTTTGTAAGAGAGCATGCACCCTAAGTCAGTCATTGTTATTTCAATCAGTCTGTGGTTGTTGCTAGTTATGTTTGAACATGACAGGCACTGTGTTTATTGGGGTTGAGATTTCCTGTTTGGACAGGGTATATCTGTTAGTAACCCTCAGTTAATGTCTCCTCCGGCTTACTAAACATATTTTATTAGGTTCATGCAAATCTTAGCATCTGCAATACCCCCTACCCTTGACTTTCTCTGCCTGCTGTGGGGAAGACCCAGAGCTGCACCCTCATTTTTGCATCTGACATGGACAAGCTTGTGTTGATGAAGCAGCAGATGATGATGTTCCTCATATGTGGAGGATATGTGCAAGATATAAGGCAAGAGGATGGCACTAAGTTAATAAAAGGATAGAGCTGAACCTGGCTGAGATGAAACTTCAGTTTCTCTTCCTGAAAAATTCTGATTTTTAGGATAACTTACAGCTCTGTTTATGTCTGTAATTAAATAGCTATTATCTTCTTAACTGTACGGCAGGATAAAGCGTCCAATTCTTTGCTCAGTGTTTGGTCCTTTTACATTCAGTCTTCAACGTCCATTTTTCTAGATTCAGAGCAATAGTTGAGAAACTGGATTTGGGATGAAGAGGCATCAAAGTATCAAATATTGAAATGTAGTAGTGATCATGGTTTACAGGTGTTTTCTTGCAAGCTGCCTAGCTTGCTAGCTCAATGGTGTACGAGTTATGAGTGTTCATTAAATAGAACACATCTACTGGAACTATGAGCAAACTGCAGTTAAATTGGTGATTGCTCAGTGGCTAGAGAGACCACTAGTGATCTCTAGTGTTAGAGGTCTCTAGTGTTAGAGAGACCATAGCTATCTGGGTAGTTTAGGTACTTGTACAGTGAAGTGAATTGCATGTCTGGGTGTGTGTTTCTAGCCTTATTTAGTGTCAAAATAATACTATGGTAATCTTGGTGGCTTAAATCAGATGCAGTTGACAATGGTGATTTATGAAGATACAGTAACTTTGGGGAAAAAGAGCTGGTACTAGCTGAATGATCCCCTGGTCTTGGCACCTGAGTGCTCTGTGGGTTTATTTCCGGAGGATCACCCTAGCGTGCAAATCCAGACAAACAAGAGTTGAGTATTTCATACTCCTATATCTGAAACTCTTTATCAAACTTCTTGTGCTTCTGAAGTTGGACTGGAGGCCAGAAGTGCTGTTGATCTTTCTTTCCCATGGCCACATTACACTGGCTTGCCTTCAGGATATCGTAGGCTGTGACTACTTGAAGTTTTTAGGGTGGTCATAACATAATGTTGTCTTTCAGGCAGTGCCACTTCTGCTTTTCTGTGCTGATCACGGAACACATCGCCACTATGAAATTTTAGGAGTCTTGTGAGAAGTTATATGGATCCATGAGATTAATTCAAATGTGAGGGCCTTTGTATATAGGCTTGTAATGGTGTCATGTATGTTTCTTTTAACAACATTCTTCCACCAGTGTGTGCAACTTTAGGGATGATGAAAGGCAGAGAATAAAGCCTAATGTCAAGTTGCTGTGAACTTGACTTTGTCCTGTTCACAAAGATGTAAAGCTGACTTGTTCTCTTCATACACAGAGACAGAAATTTATGGCTTTAAAGTTATGCTTAGTTTATTTAAAACAGTGTTTGATGTAAAATGAACACTTGTGTGGCTTGTGGCAGAAAAATGCATTAATATTCACTAGAAAAGGGACTATTCTTTCAATCAATGACTGGCTGACATCTTACAGGAGTAATGTGCTGAAGGCAGCATATGTAGCTGAAGTTAAATTATAAAAAAAGAGTCTGCTAGAATTCTTACTTTTTTTCTGTAGACTTACAAACATTGAATTTCAGCTCCTAGACTTTATTACTTAATGTCAGAAGAATGTTCTTCACTGTCATATATTGGTGCAAATAGTATGTAATTTTTTTGGAAGATAAGCATTTCTTCTGTGTGATATTGTAGTTCTTGCTGGTTATAGTCCTTTAATTTATTATTTTGCAATAAGATCATTTGCAGAAGTTGAAATAGCCTGAAATGTCACTATACTGAAATCAATGACTGTATTGTAGAAAAATCCTGTTTCTTTAAAATTCTTGCTTATCTTCAAATTTTTTGACTACCCTCTGTGGAGGGTAAATGTGTGAATATGTGTTTATTTGCTATTGAGGTTTTTAATTTTCCGGAGTATCATTAGTGTATGCTTGTGGTAATTTCTTGTACTATACCATGAAACTAGTTTTATAGCTTAGTGGTATGTATTAGTTTTCAGATGTATTATTAACCACATGTAACTGTTCTTCTGGGTTTTCTTAATTTAATATGCCTATGAGGACAATAATTTGAAATTGAAAGATAATTTGCATTCTTTTTCATCTAAGAATTCGCATTGATAGCACTCAATTAGTGGGGCTACTCTTCTTACATTAGTTTTACCTGTTAAGGAGATGAATAAGTGGAGGAGAGGAGGTGGAACTTAGAAACTTGGCTGTGCTTGCTCCTTAAAATGAACCAGTTTCATGGAACTCATTCAGTCTTACCTTATAGAAAGTTGAGTACATATTGAAAAGGTTTTGAAAGCTCATCTGATTGTAGTATTTGTTTTGGCTCTAATTATTTTTTGTGGATAAAGCAATTACCAGAAATTGTTGATTGTCTATCCTGTTTCATCTGTGGACCTTATAGGAATGTTTAAGAATTCCAGAGAAGGTGTAGGATTAGCTGGGTACTCTGGTAATTTAATCAACAATTACTTCCAAAAGGTAGCTTGCTCAAGCCCTTGCATTGGGTATTCGATAGCTCTGACAGGAAAGAGCAGCCAAGGACTCCCTCGTGTGGTGGGTGAGCCAGGCTCTCGAAGGCATCTTCCTGCATTGTTAAGAGGAAAGGGTTTTGGCTCAGCTGAGTAGGGAGAGCATGTTGAAACGATGCAAGTAGTTGATACTGGAAGGAAAAGCAGCAATAGGAACTCTTCTAGTACCAAAGTTGCTGGTTTTTCAGCACCTGTAAGTGATCTGGTAATAATACCATTGTATACCAATGGAGCAGTGCTGAAAAGAAATCCCAGCTGTGTGGTCAAGCAAAGATAAAGGTCTACAGTATTTGCTCTGGATTTTGTCTGGGAAGACAGGCTTCTCACAATCATACATGTAGGAAAACATGTAGCATGTAGCAGTAGCTGGTAGACAGGAGAGTCATGATGACACAGACTCAGTAGACAGCTGGACAGCAGGAAACTTCAAGAGCAAAAGGTAAGTAGGCTTGATAGTGGCCAGAAATTTCTGGGTTCAGACTTGATGTTTCTGCCCAAAAAACATTCAGACAAGACCTAGTAAATTACCAAGAGGCTTTAATCAATCATCAAATAAAACTACTATACTAATCAGCTGCTTTCTAATCACGATGTTATATGGAAAACAATATGCATTCTTTTTCAGGAGTGATAAAATTTTGCAAGACTACCGAAAATGCAGCAGTTTGTTCGCTGTGCATTTGTAACCTCGCAGGGCCTTACGTCTGTTAAGTTAAAACTCATACTTGTCTACTTTTCAAGCCTTTCTTTTAAGTTGTAACAGACTGTAAATGACACTTGAGCACTTTCAAGCAAAGTCTTGTTAACAGGACTGCATAGTTCAGATGACTGAACTCTCTCTTACTATGCATCTGGTCCAGTAGCATTGGGTAAAGACCTGTTGAAGGTGCTGCCTTTGCTGCTTGTGTCTGAAATAGTGTTTCTTCTTGGTTCTGAAGTGCCTGCAGGTTTTAGAGAATGTTCCTTCTGAAAGTGAGCGGTAGCTTCTAGATTGAAAACGGAAGAGAAGCATTTTACAGCAATTCTGCACTCCGATATCTGTTATAAAATACTGTCATCCTTTGACCACTGCAGAAGGGAGCAACTACACAGACATTCCTGTATATCGGTCTAGTTACGGCAGTTTCCCCTTGTTACATGCTGTAGTCATACTTTTATTTATGTTCAACTGTTTTCCAGGTTTACGGGTATAGTAGTCAAAGGGAGAGGATCTCTTTAACTTGGCCTTCAAGGAGGCTGTCTGATCTGAAGGCTCTTGGCCTTTCTGTCCTTTTTGGAAGTGCAGCATGGAGGAATTTAGCTGCTGTGTGGTGGGTATATTAAAGCTTTAGAAGAGAAGCCACTGCCTGTGGCTGTTGTAGCTACTTCCAAAGAGTAGGAGGGAAACGAATGTTGGCGACTATGCCTTTTCTTGCAAGAAGTTATCAGGCAGACCACTTCCCAGGGAAGTTGAGAGGAGAGGCTGTAAAACATCTTAATTGCTGGCCTGGTGTGGTTGGGCTAGATGACCTGGTTCAGCTGTTTGTGTAACTCCTTAACATAACAGTAGAATGTTAGTGCAGGTTTGTTGGAAAGAAGAAAACAGGTTTAGTTTGGAATGTCTTTAACTGTTCATTGCTATTTACAGGTGCTGCCCTCAGTCCAGTTGAACCATAAATTGCTACCTTGGACAGTTAGTTACCGCTAGCAGTCCAGCCCTTAAAACTGTCTGTCAGTAGACACACAACAGTGAGGAGACACCGCCAGCTTTTAGAGTGCAAACGCTTCATTTGAATCTAGAAAAATGTGCTTCGTATTATAATCAGAATATATGATCTCTGAGTAACAAAGTATAGAAGGGTGTGTGTGCAACTGAGAATGGCAGCAGATGCTGCAAGAAACAAGTGATGTCAAGTTCCCCCTTCAAATGGGGGAGATAAGCTGTATTTACTCTGGAAGTGGACTACTTTGGACTACAGCAACCAGCAGGAAAATAGGTGACCTGTTGCTCCACACTCTTACTTGTTAATCTGCTATTTATCCTATCTAGAGCAATTTCTGCTCTCACTAGCTAGTCTCCCAACACTGGACTGAGGACACCTCAGGACACCTAGGCTGTTTCATGCAACCAAGTGTTTCATGCATTAAGACTTCTCTAGCAGAGGATTTTTCTAGCCAGTAAGATGTGTGAGTGTTCAGGCAGCTTCAGTACTTATTTTCTTCTTTCTTGTGTGTCACCAACTCTCTTGCTTGTCTCTCCGTTACGAACAATTTGGGTAGTAACAGGGCATATATGAAAAATCATCTTGTCTCTAGATTTCTTATTCTTCCCCAAGTTCATGACAGTGCTTTGCATCAGTAATGAACAGTGATCGTGTGAGCTGACTTGTAGTTGCTTTTCAGCATTTAGTAATTCAGTGGTAACCTCTTTTAGGTAGTGTAAATAGCTGTGCATCGTGGAAATGTACAGAACAGTGTAGTGATGCTTTTTTTAATCCTACAATCCTTCTGAGGTACATTAAGGAAAAACTAGGTTTGTATTTTGCTAAGCAGTTAGTGAAATTTCTTGATCTTTTTGTCATTTCTTCACTTATATCACATCTCCAGTAGTCCAACCTAAGTCTTCATCATGATTTTTACTTCTAAAATTAAATTTTTGCAACAGGACTCTGCTATAATCTGTCTGCTTTAAAATGTTAAGGCAGTTGCTGGAAGTAACAAAGGAGTCCTTTTACATAAGTAGAGTTCTAGAGTGAGATTATTCATATTCAGAAAGTTGATCATTTTTGTTATTGGAAGGAGGAAAATGTTTTTGTCTTACCAGTTCTATTAAAATGTCTCTATTCTGCTTTAAGGAATATTGCTGCTGCTTTTAGAAGCAAAACATTGAGAATGGACAACACATCCACTTTGCATGACCACTTCCTCTATAGGGAGCATCCATTTGGGACTTCATTTGAATGTTGTATAGCAGAGGATTTTCTTTGGGCTTTTACAGCTGTGTGCAGTATTTAAATGTACTTCTTTTATAGTAAACAAGTAATGACTTGTGAAACAACTTGGGCACCATAGAACTGGTTTATTTGCAATTCTTCCTCTGATAAATATTGTGAATTAGAGTCTGTGCATTTTCAAAGCAAAAAAGTGATATTTTTCAAGGCATAGTAGTAAGTTTGTGACCATTGCTATACCTTCTTATTTGTTTATTTCCTTCATTTTGTCATTTTGACTTTACCTACTTCAGGTGATTTCTTGTTTTACCAATCATTTAGCCAGCTGTTGTTTTACTGTATACCACATTGTCTAGTATTCAGTGTCCCAAGCATAAAATCTAGTAGAAAGTGTACAGAAACAGCTTTAAACAGTGATGTGAAATAGCCACAAGAACTATTGAGGAGAAGGAGCTCAAGTGATAGTTTGAAGTATTGCTCACTTCTGCAAATGAGCAGAGTATTCCCATTGAAGGTGATGAATGTTTTCTTACTGGCACAAGTAACTCAGAAAAATAAGAAACTCAGTCACTCCTTACTTTAGGATAAGCTAAATTTAATACTGTTTGTAGGTCTGAGTTGTGGAACCTAGTTATGGAGCTGATGTGCACAGATAGTCTCTTGTGTGTGTTGAGATTGAGTAGGCCATCATTTAGAAGATCTAGGAAAGGCTAAACTGGATATTCAGAATACCTAAACACTATAGTAGACAGAGCACCAGGACAGCTAACCTGGAGAGTGTCCGAGGTCTTTCAGACTGTAGTATCATTAAGCACAAGTTGGAAAAACAAAGCTGAGGCAAGAGCCAGATGGAGCTGACCCTGTTTTAAAACAGCATGAGACTAAGCAAGCGGCTTTTCTGATATATGTTTAAGTCTGAAGATTATTTAACTTGTGGGCAACTATAGAGTTCTTTCTTCCAACAGCTTGTTGTGGACTCAAACACATAATCTACTTTAAGTGTGTTACTAGACTTGGAAACAAGTGTGTGTTCTGCAGGAGATTTCTGTCTTGGCGAATGGGAAGAGTCTAGAGATGTTTTCCATCAGTGTTCAGCTTAATCCTTGGCTTCAGGCAAAACAAGTTAGTCCTTACAATTGTTAAATAATGAAGTTCCTCTTTTTAGGTATTCTAAGTGTTGGCTGATTTGGTTTAAGTGCATCTAGCTTCTACTTGGTTTATCTTGAAAGTTTAGACATTGAGGAGGGGGAAAAAGCTGCCCAGAAGGAGAACTTTTGAATTGTACTGGCCACATATCTCTAATGTTATCTGAGTAAAATTTGTATGCAGTGGGTTGCTCTTTCTGCACCTGAAATCCGCAGTCAGATGGGAGTTCTCTCTGGCTTATACAGCCACAGTGGTACTAGCATAAGTTTGGACTAAAGTCCTGTATGTCAGTGAAACACTTAGGAAGAACTGAGCTTCTAAGTTCTTGTAACCCAGTTGGCACTTTCCCACCAAGTGATAAATACCACCACCTGTCAGACATACCTTGCAAGAATTGGAGTATCTGATAGGTCGTTTGAAATTCCTGCTTCTACTGCATTTTGTGAAATGCTTGTCTGGATTTGCTAAAACTCAACCATCTGAATCTGAACTGGCAAACCCCTTAAACAAGCATGTTCCCTTAACCCAAGCAAGAAGACTTAAGAGTGGTCTGTCAAGCATCTGATTCCAGAAATCAGGTTCAACTTCCAATTATTTGTACTGCTTGTTGAGATCCAAGTTTCATCTTTCTTATGTGATTCTGTGAAAAAAATGATTTTTGGCTCTGAATTATTGATAATGTGTAACTGAACCACTAATCTTCAGGCCAAATTTCAATCTCTTTAAGAAGTTTTACCTTTTTCTTAACCTTTTCAAATATATAAGGCTTTGGGATGTCAGATCTGAACACCTTGGAATTTTAGATGATAGCCAAATTAAACAAAACTGAGTTAAATAAAATAAATCATTCACAGAATTACGGAGGGCAGAAGGGACTTCTGGAGATAATCTGTTCAGCTCCTCTTCCTCAAGGAGGTTCTCCCTGAACAGGTTGCCCACAACCATGTCCAGTCAGACTTTGAGTATCTCCATGAATGGAGACTTCAAAACCCCTCTGGGTGGCGTGCTTCAGTGTTTCACTACCCTCAGTGAAAACTTTTTTAAATTGCAAAATTGCAGAATAAACCTGCAGAAAAGAGTTCAAGCTTGTCATGAATAAATTACCGGATTTTTCTTTCTACAGCTCCCTGGGCTAGTCTACTAATATTCATTGAGCTTAACTAATCAAATGTCTCCAGAAGATCTGGTCATGAATGTTATCCTTTGTCACAGCTGGGTATGCTCTTTGCAGTGGTCTGGGTGTTTTTAATGTGATAAATAGATCAGATGAACAGAGGAGTAGTAGAAGTAATTTCTGCACATATTTTTCTGTTCACTGAGGAATTAGTGAGTAGTATATTGGGAATGTCTTACATGAAATAGCTTTCTTTTTGAGATTTTAATGTCTTAAGATTATAGTTTAAATGGGTTCATAGGAGAGTAACAATAACACCAAAAATCGGCATTTCTGTATTAGGAAATAAGACTAAAATAAAAGCTGTGCGCACAAAGCCAGATATTCCTTTAAGTTGCTCTTTTTTGGAGATGCTGCTGGGAAGAGTTTCTGCAGACAGTGGGAGTGATGGAGGTGACAGGTATAGAAATTGCTCTACCATAATCAAACTGATAAGGAAAAAAGCACTTCTAGGATAAGGAACTTAGCTATATCTATGTAGGGGTGTAAATGAATGCAGAAATGCTTCTGCATGTTACTACTGCTTGTTACAGAAACACAGCATTGCTGAGGTTGGAGGCACTTCTGGAGATCGTGTAGTCAAACCTCCTGCTCAGAGCACGGTTGTCTAGACCAGATCGCTCAGGACTTTGTCCAGTTGGGTTTGGGATGTTTTTGTTAATAGCTTCATATATATTAACCTATTCATGGTCTAATCTAGCCAATTTACTTGTGTTTGTGTGCTGTTTTGAGGAGGAGATTGGGAAGAATGAGGGTAGCTTTGGGGATTAGATGGTGTCCTCTAACTTTGGATGCTATGGTAGAGTAATTTGTACAAAATTATGACTGCCAGCAGTGGTAGGTGTGTTACTAAACCGTCTCTTAACTGATGGGAAGTTTGTAATTAAGATTTTTGCTTTATATACTACTTAGTACATCTTGTATAGATACCATACAAGAACTCAGTACAGCATATGTTCTTTTATATCTTTGCTCGCAATAAATGAATTTGCCATTTGTGCTTTAGGTAATATTGTTTGTCTTTCTATATTGTTGTATCTCCAAGTTAATCCTTCAGACTAGCATTTTGTGAATTAGATATATTGGATACTTCCCTCTGGCTTGTTGACTGGTCTTTTGGACCTTGTCATTTCAGTTTCTAAAAAAAGAATGGTCAAAGAGTGTGGTAGAGTTTCTGAAAAGGTCTGTGCTAATGAAGGATATATTCTTAGTAAGTGGTATCTTTTTGCTATGTTAAATTTTTCTGCCTATTTGTGTTCTTATGCACTAAAAATGTTTTAAAGGGATATTCTAGTTGAGGATGGTATGCTTTAGGGTTTGAAGTTGTGAAGAGATGACTACTGCCAAACTCTGAAGTGTTTAGTAAGAAGTACTCAGACAGAATATACTGTTAGAAATGGGCTGTGGTTCAGTGATTAAGAGCTAATTGAAAATGCTTTATGTCCATCTCATCGTCTGAATTACCAGTGCTGAAAGAACCTGAAAACGTTGCATCTTTGGATGATACTTAGCTTATGACCAGTTACTTGTACCAGTTTGTACCATAGGAACAAAATGAGCCTTTAAACTCCCTGTAACTGAGAGGTTCTATTTAGTGAGTGAATAACAGCTGTAGAAATGTTCAGCTTCAAATTCTGATATTGAAGTATATTTGAAACATGCTAATCTTCAAGCACTGGTCCAGAATTTTGTCATTGTACTTTCTACATTCAATTAAAAAGTTGGAAAATGAGTATAGTGGATTTTTGGTGTCACTTGAATCCTGAAGCTCCTGCACTTCCTCTAGTCTCTGACAGATCATAACAAACTCCTGACTGTATTTTGCATAGCAATTTTTAAGTCTTTCATTAAACTGACTGTGGCCATTTCTGTGTTGAACTTGGGGCAGTCCATGGGAACAGAGGAAGCTAGTTAAAAAAACACTAACCTTAATGGAAAAATCAGATGTTGTGAGCCTTAAACTTTATCTGAGACTGTTCTTTAATGGAAGCAATTTTTGCTTAGTAGGTCTATACGTTTTAAACACTGTTAGTTATCCATTGCGTAGCACTGCAGTACTAATGATCACTCCTCTTCCTCTTTTTAATCAGGACAGAGCTTGGGTTATGGTTTTGTGAACTACGTTGACCCCAAGGATGCTGAAAAAGCTATCAACACACTGAATGGATTGAGACTTCAAACTAAAACCATAAAAGTATGTAGTGATAATTATGATTTAAAGAAATGGAAGTGTTTTGTTTTGACTTCTTGTTGATTGGATGCATGATTTGTTTTCCCTTTCCAAGTGTAACTTAAGCATTCTGCTAATGTCAATAGAACAGGACTTCACCCTGTAGCAGATGGTTAGTCCTTTGTAGTCTGTTTAGATTTAGAGAGTTAGATTATTATTAAGTATAGAAAATTTTTATTTTTTTATGCACTTGATAATGTTTTAGATGTGAGCTTGAATTGTTTTATCTTAGAAATTGTGTTGTATGCTTTAGTTGCAGGAAAAAAAATGCAATACTACATGTAGTCTGAACACTGCACTATGTACTTCCTCCTTACGTTCTCAAAGAAGGTGGTATCATTTGCTTATTAATACTCCCTTTTTTAGGTTACTTTTGTCTTGTTTTTCTTACAAATCCTTAATGAAATGCTGAAATTACTATTTTGGTTGTCTGAATTACTGGGCTCCTAGGGCTCTAATCCCTAGATCTCTAGTGTTTGACATTCCTGGTTTCTTGCTCATGTTGTAACTCCTGTACCTCTTGTTTACTAAGTTCAGTTTCTTCAATCTCTAGAAGCAGATGTCTTAAGTTACTTTTTCTCATCTACTGTCTTAATCCATTTTCAGAAGAGTGAGGATACTCATTTGAGCAATTGTTTGGACTCTGAAATCTTTAGAGGAGCTGAAATAAAATTTATCAGAGAATGCAAACTTTTGAACATGTTTCACAGGTATTGGTGCCTGAAGGCAACCCATGTTCCAAACAGCCCATTTGTCCTCATTAAACAGCAGGGTTTGCTAGCTGATTACTTGGATAGTGTCTGCTCTCTGACTAGGATCATGTTTGAGCCATAGGATAAAGCTCACCTCTAAAAAGGTTTGAACTTAAAAAGCAATGCAGAGCCACTTAGAGATCACTGAAACAAAAAAGATGGCAGTAATTATGCTTAGAATGCCCTACCTGTTCTGGTTTTGTAAGATTTAATGAAGGGCCTTACACTATTTGAAACTTAAATACTGCTGTTTAAAAGTGAATCACAGCTCACAGTAACAATGGATGAAAGGCATGGGCGGATGCTTTGCTGCAGAAAGTTCTCTGTGTGCTTCTGGCAGACTTCTTGCCCACAGGCAGTCTCTCCCATTTTCTGCTTTGGGGGAAAACTGAGGAAAGTCATTTCATTTCATGCTCCAGGTTTTTTTGAAGCCGTCTCTTGGGTGGTGGTGAGAAAGGGAATGGGTTAGCGTTCAAGTGCTATTAAAGTATGCTCTATCTTTGCATTTAACATCTTGGATTAGACAAATAAAAAAAATGTATCAGTCCAGGGTGATAAGTTGGAAGTTCTGGTGACTCTACAGCCAGGCAAAAAAGGATGTTATTACAGAGAAGGTCTCCCAAATCAAAATGATCCTTTAAGGGGGTTTCCCTTTACTTTATGCTGCCAGTATATAAATTCTTAATCCTCTTTCACCTTGCGAAGTGATTAATGCAAACAGTCACTGTATTTCTGCAACTTAAAATTGATTGTAAAAAAAAAGTCTGGGGAAAAAAAAGAAAATGGAGTAGACAGATGTGGGTGATGACACTGGTGCTTTTCCTTTCCTGCCTTCCCAGGACATGAAAGTACAACTGTAGGTTATTAACAATACTAGCCAGTGACCCCTGCAGGGAGATTAAAGCTTACGTGTAAATCTTCAGGGATTTGTGCCTTAGATGTCCTTATCTAAAGAAAATCTGAAACATTTGAGTTGTTACAAGCCAAAATGATGACCTCTTCACCAAAATAAAGAAAATATCTGTTCAGTTAGAAAAAAAGTAATGTAAATCTTGCTTGTTCGTGTTACAGGTAAAATTCTGACTCTAGCTACCCACATTCAGCACTGTCTAACTTCAGCAGCATCTTTCAGTGTTAGTGTCCATGAATTCAGGGGAAAAACTGCAGTCCTCTCTTCTCCTTTACTCTTACTCCTTCTTGGACACAAGCTGGGTTTCAGGTGAAGTTTTCATGACTGGATTCTCCTAAGATGCTGTTTCAAGAGGCTGGCTTTATTGCCTTCCACACTGCAGAAAGGGTAGAGGCTAGAGGTGTCCCTAATGTGTTTTAAGACTAAGGCATTTGTACATTGAACAGTTGCTTCTCCTGTTAAGAGAACCAAGATGTGTGGCGGTGACTTGAAAGGAGACTTATCAAGAGTGTCTGTCTCTATCTGTGAACCTACAGAAATACCCAGCCTACTATGAAGCCCTTTGTAATTTATGTATTCCTCAGATCAGCCTGGAGGCAAGACTGTGCAGAGAAAACTGATGTGTGAGGACTTTGCTGCCTCTGGGAGCGACATCTGGGGTGGAGGGGAGTCACTTATGAGATCTCAGTGTCAGAACCTTTGCAGAGTCTTCTTACAGTTTATAGACCACAGTGTTCCTATTTGTCCAGAGTTGATACTTCAATTGGGGAAAAAAAAAATCTGTTTGGCAAACTCAGAATCCAACCCTTAGATTAACTTTCAGGTTTAAAAAATGGATGTCATTGAGGTTTTTATATATAACTCCACATAAAAAATGGAGTGGGATAGTGTTACTGGATATTTTGACTTCTAAAGAAAAAACTTAGATGCTTCTTCTCTCTGTATATTTTGGGGACTTGTGTAGAAATGTTTAGTACATCATTATTAGATTGATTAAAAATGTTTGTTTCCTATTACTCTACAAAACTGGAAAGAATCCTGCTGGCTAGCTGATGAACCTTCACATTGTGGCTGAACTTGAGAGCATTCGCATTGAGAGGGCATTGTCCTCATCCTTATGTGTGATGTTCTAGGTTGAGGCCATGACAGGTACCTCTCATCCACTGCTGCTGTGCTAGCCTGTTAGTCATTGGATATATTCCTCTGATCCCTGAAAGGGGGTATCACCTACTATTTTCTTGAAATAAAATATATTGAAAAGGTGAATTTGCAAAATGCTGGCTAAAGCTTAAGCTTTTCTGTATGGGTAGTGATAGTAAAACTTGCTACTTGATACCTTTTTAAAGAGAAGAACCTCTTATGGAATGCTTTATGGAATATTTTATTGAACTATTTGTAAAGTATCTTAACCAAATTTCAGATCCATACCTGCAGAGCAAGTCATAGCAGCATTAGTCTAACCTGCTGCCAGTTGTGTTGCCTTCTGATTTGACTGGAATATGAAAACTAGAGTAGGTATGCATTGGTGTTGAAGGCATATCTAGGTGTGTTAGATAACCAACCCTGCTCTGCTAGGATACCTACAGATATTATGTGGTGCCCTCTATGGCATAATTTATGGTTTATTTGCAATGTAAACAGGCTTATTTGTGTTGTAGATAGCCTGTCAAGTTTGGGCTTCATTCAATTATGCAACTTTAGTGTGAAAACAAGTTATGTCTTAGAAGACATAAAACATTTTCTGTGGCTTCTCTTTTGGAAGAGGTTGCTGCTGGAAAGCATGCTGTCTCTTTTCTATTTAAGAGCCAGTGAAAATGTGGGTTTCTGTGCCTGGAGGGATTTTCCGTTTACTCACTTGCTTGTCTATGACTTTTTGTTTAGCTTGTCTTGGAAAGATCAGTTCTTCCCAAACATGGAAAACGCAGAGAACAGCATGTAAGAGTCACTGACTTGCACATAGTGATAAGAAAACTTAGTGCATGCTTTTGTTGACTTGGCTTCTGCTTGGGAGAGGGGAAATGCTCAGGTGCTTCCCCTCCCCTTGCTCCTGGGAAAACTCCTTCAAAAAAAGTGAATTTATTGTGAGATTTTCTGAATAGGAGTATCTTTCAGTGTGACGTAAAACACTTCTGTATTGAAAAGAAAGTGTAGTAAGATCCTCTGTCTAGAGAGGAGTGGGCAAACAAACGGCCTATCCTTGAACTGGCATAGAGCTGTGTAAGATGCTGAACAGGAGGCAGCTTTTTACCTTTATTAGGGGTAGCAGGAGGACACAGGAAAATATATTTGGGTTTTCTCTGTGGATGCTAGACTGCTTGAATGATGGACATGGTCTTTTGTGGTTCGTAGCTGCGGAGGGGACACTGCAGATGGCAGCCTCGCAGTGCTCATTCCTCTCTCGCAAGGGGAACTGGGGCTGAGGAGCCTAGTGCCATTGTGTCCCCAGCTCTCCCGCTGTGAGATGGTCTGAAGCGGCAGAGCCTCTGCATGCAGGAGCTGGCAGATGGTTTTCTTACCCATTAATGCTGATGATGCAAATGTATGCAAATATGCATTGGAAAGGAGAAAGAAAATAGCTTGTCCAGGCTAGAGGCCTAGAATTTGTCCTTCTTTATAAGATAGCATTGGTTATGTAGATGTATTTCACCTAACCTAGTGCTGCCTTAAAAATCAAGTTTAGTAAGGTTTCCTCCTTTTAAGTTCTTTGGAATATTAGGGTGTTTACATGGGTAATTATCACCTGTCAGGGGAATAGACATTTAAGAAATATTTTATCTAAAGTATTAAATCTGTAGGTTTTCTTCCCACTCCTTTATAGCTTTGCATATTTTGGAAAGAAAAATCAGGCTTAACATGTAACATTCTGCCAGCTTCCTGTTAGAATGAAGTTTGACAAAGTCTTTGTCTACAAACACAGATGTCCTACTTCGGCATCATCACCTAGTTAACTGTCCTATTGTGGAAAGCTGTGTAATGAGAAGAATTTGTTATGACTTTAGTAGAAGAGTGAATACTGAACTATCAACTTTACAACTGCCCAAAGAAGTGCACTACAGCAAGGGAAGACTTGAAATCAGGGATGTGCCACAACCTCATTAGTGCTCTCTGAGGCAAAATGTCCTTAAAACTTGGCATTATGCAATGTAATTTCACTTGGTGCCTTGAACTATTACTTAGATTTACAGTAAGATTCATTTTAAAGGAATTATCCTCTAACTTAACTGCTCAAGATCTCCACCCTTATAAACTTCTGCCTATGACAGTACTCTTGAAAATGCTATGTACACTTAGTGGAAATGAAAAAAGAATGCTCAAAGAAACATGCTAGTTTAATTTCTGAGTTAGTGCAGCAGGTAAAAGATTGAGATTGTTCTGTCTTCACTACTGATCACATGATACCTGTAGAGGAAAATTTTGGTAGTGTAATTTTTTCATTAACTAATGTCCCTGGGGAGCAATGAAATATATATGAGTTGTGTAAAAAGTCGATTAAAATACCAGAGGCAAGTGAGCTGTGAAGGTGAGAGAAACCCTCCTTACCTTGATTATTTTTTTTTCCCCAGCACTGAAGAACACTGATCTAGTGAGTAGCAAAAGGGGATCTTATTTGAAGGTTTAATTAAAACTAGTGAGTTTTACTCATGCTATCAATCTGCAAAGACAGAGAGGGGGCATGGTGCCAGACCATTTAGTGGTCTTGACAGGGTAATTAAATATCTCAGGACTGTATTCTTAAGGTAAAATTGAAGTGCTGTAGCAGATCTGAAGCAGAAGAACAATTTGTCTTGGAACAAAGGTAAAGGTGTTTTTTTCCCTTTAAATTTCTGCAGGAGTTATATAAATGGCAATTATACAATCTTTTAGCTATGTTACAGCTAAAGCTTTGACAGCATTTCCATTTTAAACCCCCTCCCCACCCCACACAGACCTCTTCACCCCCAGGTAAAATTTGTTCTTTGCTGAAATTCAGATCCCCTCAGACTTTGAATGTTACTTAACCAGCTTAAGCTGGCTGTGTATTTTTCATGTTGCTGAATAATATTGAGAGGAGGATTCACTTCTGAATGCATATTGCTGTCACTTCCTGTCAAACACATTGGGACCACACAACTGTTCATTAATGCCTAACCACTCTGAGAAAAACAACACAGTGTGTCAGACTGAACTGCAAAATGTGCTAATCTCACCTTCAGGAACTGTGTAGCTTGTTTTCTGTTTGGACCCCAAGTGCTGTGTTGCAGCTGACGAGTTTCTTGCAGGAATCTGTCACTGCTTCCCTTGGGGCAGCAGATCCTTAAACCAATGCAGCTCACCCTAAGGCTGCTGGGCAGTTTTGCAACCAAAACCTCAGTGGTGCAGCAAAGTCCTTTCTGAGCCTACATAGGGGATTTCTGACACAGAAATGGAGATGTTAGAAGGGGCCAACAGTACCATATAGAGTTGAAGGAAGACTGCAAGCCTTGCTCAAAAGGCAAGCACTAAGCAAGTGAAAAAAGCCAACAAAACCAACCAAAAAACCCTGCTTGTTACTACTGAGATTGATGCATCTTCCTGTCCTCTGGCCTCCCCATGCTATGCAAAGTCCTTTAAGTAGGATATGGCTTTCTGCATGGGTCCAAAATGCTGCAAATGTCAAGCATGGAGATCTGTTTTTTTTTTAAATCCAAAAACTTTTCTCCGTAAGAATGCTCTTGCTATTGTAAAATACAGCTGCACTTATTTTTGAAATTATTGAAAGTTTTGAGACGGATTAACCTCTAAGCTAGTGGCTTTCAAGTTGTTTGACATATTTAATCAATAGTTACTCTGAGGGTCTTTCATCCATGCAGTAATAGTTTTTCCTGAAAGGTTGTAAGATACTCCAGTGAAGTGATAACTAAGTGGCAGTGGATATGTTTTGTGTATTTCTATAAGGTGTGTCTGTGGAATCAATAATGCAAGAGAGACCCAAGGGATGTGCTTGCCAATGTCTGTCAGCAGCAGCAGCTCCTTAAGTATACTTCAGCTTCTCCATGTTATGCCTGTTTGCTTCAGAAGAAGGAAAAGCTTGTGAACAAACTTACCTCAACTCCAAAAACAGAAGGAGAATTGGAGTCTGCTGTCTTGAGATTATGCTCTTGGTGGTATTACTTCTGTGAAGGGCTGGATATTATCCTGTGTACTCTTGTCCTCTAAAGTGTGAAATGGTGGGTTTTTTATGAGAGGTGTCTGAAATTCATGGTGCTCTTACTCACTGGTTGAGCATGAGTTGGGAGAGAGCATTCATCAGATCAGAATCAGGAGTGTAAAGTATGGAGGAAGGACTTTGAGACTCGGTGGGAAGTAGGAAACTGAAAGTGTTTGGAGACTGGATCTCCTTTTGTTTCTTTGCTTTGTACTTAGATTAAGTATTTCTTATTTTTAAAGAGACAATGATAGTTACGACTGCAAATTTTAAAAATGTGCTTCTGTATTAGTCCTTTTAAAGGCAAAACAGCAGAATCACTATACTGTAACTGTAGTGTGTAATTCCTATCTTGTGTTTTAGTGTAGAAAGAGGTCAGTGGAGTTGACTATTGTCTTTCTCTTAAAGTAGTATGATAAACTTCTGATAGTACAACAGTTTACCTATATTATCTCAAGCACTTCTGGGGGAACCTCTGTTTCTGTTTTTGTCCATAGCAGAACTTCCAGTTTTCTGTTAACATGTATGTATTATTATATTTGCTTCTATTTACTAAATGGCATTTTGGGTCTCATCTGTCCATTTCAGATCAAGTCTTGTGAAAACCTATTTCTGGTGTTTCTTTGTGGTATGTACGGCAGCAGTTTTATGAGATCTTCCTCTTTGAGCAGTGTACTATCCTTAATCAGTTAAATCCCGAGGAAGACTGCTGATCCTCTTCCTCTCAACCATATAAAGACTGGTCTAAATTCTACATCTGAATTTTTCCTGGGAGAAGGCTGAAGGCTGTTGTAACAGAATGCTGGAATAATGGAAACATGTAGGCCTTGAATCTAGTTAAAAAAAAACACCAAAAAAACCCCCAAAAAAACACCACAAAAAAACCCAGAAAGACAACACAGACAAAAGGAACACAATCAAGAGCTAGGAACTGTAGCTGCCAATTGGAGATGAAGTGCAATGTCAAGTTAAACTTGGAGAAGCACTAACCAACAATTGTGGTGAATTTCAGTTATTCTCCTTATCCACTCTTTTCTTACAGTATAATACATGTGTTTAGAATTACCTGAAGATGACAGAATTAATTTAGATTCTAATAGAAACAATGCTGTTTAAACCCATCCAGCCTAGTCATCATACCTGTCCTTTCTGATCTTGACCTTTGCAGCAAACAGGCTCTTTTGCCTTCATCAGTGCTTACGGCAGGAAACAGAAGAAAGCCAGTTCACCCTTTGCAAGGTCAACCTCTGTGGACGCTTGATCTAGAATTCATTGAACCATCCGTTCAGAATATGGTAACCGTTGTTCAGAGGTGTCCTCTGGCTTGTTTGCTCTTTCTGTTTTTCACACTGCCTCTCTGAGGACACAAATGCAGCTTTTGCATAAGCTTGATTGTATTCAAAACACATTGTGCTACCATTTTATACTTGACTCTTAGCCTAAGTAAGGCAAAAGACAAATTTAAGAAGACTGCTTTTTTCTGTAATGTTGGAAAGTCCTCATCTGGTCCTGTGACACTCTCTGTAAAGATCCTTTCACTGACTTTGGCTATGACTTTGACTTTTTTCAAAGTCTAGCCGTGAAAAATTGTAAGGACTTCACAGTTTTTATGTTTTAAGACCTTGTAAGGCATATTCTTCATTTATGTCACTGATGTTTCCAAGGTATGTTTTCGGAGAGCTGATAGAACTATACAAACATACAAGATATCAGAACAGTGCATTTCTTAAGTACAAGGTCAACTTGATCTGTCCTTGCTTGCAGAGTAACAAATTTATCACGCTTACATGAAGAAAAATCAGGTACCTTTGAAATAGTTGCTTGCAGAAAATTCTCTTAAAAATTTGAGGAAACTTTTTTTAGAAGCCATGTTCCTCCTGAGAATTGTGCAACAAGACATTTTCTGGTAACTACTAAAATCAGAACAGGCCTGCTGATCTAATTGAAGCACCTCCACTACCCAAAGAAACCTTCTGTTGCTTGCAGACAGCATTGTCATACATGCAGTGCCCTCTAGTTGCTAGTTTTCTCTGGCTTGTAAAAGAACTGAGGGTATAAAACCTTCTGGAGCTGGTTTCGCTGCTGGGAATGGCTACGCAGTGATCCCTGAAATCCTTTAAGAATTTCTTTCTGACATCATGACTGCTGCTTTTCCAAATGAAAGATGGTTCTCTTGGATAACATAGTGTTATCGAAGGGCGTGAGATTGAGCTAGAATCAAGACTCCTTGAATCCAAAGTGAATGGCATCCTCTAGCTGGGTATTTTCAGCATAGAGTGGAGGAGGGGAAGGACCTTCTTTTTAAAAAAAATCTTTTTCAAAGTCTCTTGAAACTGTGACTGTGATCAGGCCTGTTACTCTTATGTGTATTGAATTTGATACTGTTATTGATCAGTGTTACTCCTGCCTAGTGATGAGAACGGGCCATATTTTATTAGAAAACTTATGGTATAATGGCTGCCTTCATGGTGACAGGGAAGATGAGTTGATGACTTACTGATTAAAGACCATGGGTTCATCTTACCTATGTCAACATGAGTGCTCAGGCATTTTACATAGTGAGTCTTCAGCATATGGGAAAAGATCTTGGCTTTGCAAGGAGGTGTTTTGGTACTTCACTTCAAGATAACCTTGGGAATAGTACTGGTGAAAAATGCTTCCCAGACTGAAGAATTCCATGCCTTCTAACAAAACATTTCATCTCAAGAAGAATTATTTATGGACTTTCTCAGCTTCTCAGTCTGGTTGTCCTTTAATGTCTCTCTGCTGTCCTAGGCTTTCACCAGTCTTCCTATCCAGACTAGACCTGCTCATAGCCCGAGTTCCTCTTAAAACTTGCTTTGCTGTGCTGAACTTGCTGCTGCCTATGCCTTATGCACTATGCTAGAATGACTAAATCATGTCCCATTCTGAGGAAATGGCAAAAGTGAGAGGGAGGAGTGGATTAAAATGCTGAGATGGGACTCAGAGCTGGAATTGAAACCGTTTTTTTCCTTGTATTTAACGCTGATCCAAATAACCATCCAGTGGTTATAACCAAATAACCAAATAACATATCCAGTGTCCATACTGTGCATAACATGCTCAAGAGTGAAGGTGATAAATATGTAAAGGTGGAAGACCTTCCTGTGAACACAAATAACCTAAGCAGCTAGCTCAGTTTCCTAGCTTTGTGGAGCTAGGGCTTTTGACCTGCTGCCTGCTGGAAAGTGGGGTGAGCATGGGCTGTGCTGCAGGCAAGTAGCGCAAGTGTCTCTGGTGGCTGTTTCCTCACTGACAAGAGTCAAATACAGAAACGTTGTTAAAGAGGAAAGAAAGTAAAAAAAAAAAATCTTTCTGAGCTGCAGTAATCATTGTATCAGCAATGCTCCTCTCTGGCCAGTAACTAATCTGAAAATTGGTGGAAGCTTCAGATGCTGGAGATCTCATATCCAGTGTCCATACTGTGCATAACATGCTCAAGAGTGAAGGTGATAAATATGTAAAGGTGGAAGACCTTCCTGTGAACAGTTATCAAAAGCTGCAAGAGACTACATCTGTAAGGAGACTTCACTGTATTTCAGTGGAAGATACCTGCAGAGAGGTCATTCCTTAGTTTTGAAAAACACATCCCCGTGTTATTTTTCCCCAACTCAAAAACCATGTTGAGTTCATATTTGTGAGTCTTAGTAGGTGTGGTGTGGTATATTTAACCTACAGCTCTTTGGCAAATTCATATTATCTAGATAAAATTATTCCAGTTCAAAGGAAGAGCTTTATAAAATACAAGTACTCCTATGTTGGCTAGTCATGCTCATCTGAACTGCTACGCCCATCAGTAATCACTTTGAACATCATATTTTAGGCCTGCTTGTGTAAGAAGCTTGTAAAGGAACTGAAGCTTCAACACTGTTCTAGCTCAGCTGTTGCTTCGGACACAGAAATGGCTACCCTGGTCAGTGTAGCTCTCGTGTGCCAGGGTTGTAGGGGTTCCTTTGTGAAGAGTCTGTGTAGCAACTGACGTATAATCACTGCTGCAATATCCTGAGACAGTTACTGACTTTACAGGTCCCTTTAAAATATATCATATTTTGTGCAGTCCTTGAATAGAAAGCTCTGATATCAGGGCAGTGTATTGATGAGCCATTTGTTTCTGAAGTTTACCTCATCATGATCCCCCACCAGTCCCTACTTCGTGGCCAGATCTGGTTCTAATTATGTCCATTTTGTGGAGGAACAAACTATCAGGTTGGTCAGTTCATGCCCTCAGCTGTGTGGGGACGGAACAGAGATGGATCCTGCGACTCTGGCACTGGTGGTAGCCGTCAGAGATAGCACTCTTCATGAGATGTGGACTAAGATAGCAAAACCTCTTCTGATGGTAGTGCTGAAAGGCTGTTATTTCCATGTCCATTTTTCGAATGTGTTACCTATTGCAGGGCAGACTGTGAGAGCAAAGCCTGTAGGGGATATGGTTATATTTACCGGCTTAATTTACACACAGAAGTGAAGTTGTATCGAGTAGTACATTTTTGTAGTTCCACTGAGTCTAAATTGCCTTTACAGAGGGAAGTCTATTGTGTTTCCAATTTGCTGTGCCCGCGGAAACAAATGCTGCTGCAAGCTTGCACTGCGAACTTAAACTCAGCACAGCATGTACGTGTTTAACAAGGCAGTCTTGTGTATACTGGGAAAAGTGGCCTTCAAGCTTTGTTTGGAATGGAGCTATCTTTCATTTGAGGGGAAATGGGAGGTAAACTTGATGAGTGTACAACAATGTACTCTCTTGTTCAGACAACCTATCACTGGCTAGTGGCAGCTGAGACCTTGTCTCTGCTGTGTGCAGCATCTTGTTACTAGAAATCAAATTAAGAAGAATAATTCTTGAGTCATGGTGTCTCATATACTAATTTAAGTGCAAGTTAAGAACACTTGCCTGGCGCAATGGTCTCTCAGAACATTCCTGTAATAAAAACAAAGAAATGTCCCTCTTTTTATTGTGGTTGCCAAGGGGGCTTATATATTTCTAATGTATTCCTCTTTCTAATATAAATGTGTCTGGTTTGGAGGAACATTTAACCCATTTTCATCTGCACAGACAGAGTGGTAATTTATTTGGTTTTTTGTTGGATTTTTTTCCCACTAAAACATACATGTTAAAAGAACGGGATGCTATGCATAAAGCAAATGGTATTCTAAGCTGAAAGTTTACACTGGAAGTTACTGAATGTAAACATTTATTGAAATCCTGATTTTAACATTTAAAGATTTCAGTTTTAAAGACTTGCAG
>NW_009623453.1:27774-58115 GCF_000690535.1 Cariama cristata
CCTTAAGTAGAGGTGTTGAGAATTTAATATCATGTTTCTTAAAGTTCTTCTATAAGATTAAAAAACCATTCATTTGTAGGGACAGTCTCTATCCTTTTTGGCAACTTCTTTGTTTAACCTGCTAACTTTCAGTTTTGACTTGAAAATTGTACATCAATTCATCTTCATATTAAGAAATGAAATATTAAAGTGGTTAAAATACTTGGATTTGGTGGTATGATGTTTGCATTTCTAGAAACAAGTGTCTTTCCTACTGACTGCAGTGGAAAATTCCAGTAAAACTGTTTTTAAATTGGTGTCTCAAGAGTAGTTGTGTTCAGTGTTGTACAGTGTGTGTCATTAAATATTTAAAACTGTAGGCTTTCTGGCTGCCTCTTGACTAGCATTGTATTCAATGATTTTGATATTGCATAACCTTAATGTTCGTCTATTAAATATTCACCTGTTGAAGTAGCTGTGGAAGTAATATTTTAGTACAACTGTTAATTCAGTGCATATGTATATTGTTTGAAGAGAATGAATCTAGAACTATCAGCAAGTACTTACTGAATGAGCAAACTGACGGGGTACAGGTAGTAAGATGAATCTGGAGAGTCTCTGCTGTAAATCTGTATCATAAATGAAATAGCTGGACTTTGACATGAATGATTAATAGAAAGTGTATATACCATACTCCAGGCAAGCTTCTTTTGTGTGGGAATTGGGTCCCTTATACCGGTAACATGTGATGTCCTTGTTTTTCTCTAGTGATGCTGACTTGCAATAATCACAGATGACTAGTAATGTTTTGCCAAAGAAAGTCAAACTTCATTTAAACTGGGTTTCTGAAGGTCTGTGTTTCTTTCAGATTTCTTGCCTGGTCTGAATTTCTGGTGCTTAGCAAGATGGCTAGAGATATCCAAGTGTTTGGATATTGATAATGAAGTACTGATTTCAGTTTGTATGTTACTCCTGTGACTAATCTGCACAGATACTGGAATGCATCAGTTAGGATACAGGAGTGGTCACTGGAATACTTTCCATGTAGGGTAATCTGTGATCAGCATGTGTTCTTAGATGTGAAAAACACGTTATAAAAACACTTCAAGAGTTTAAAAGTACTCTGAACCTGAACTTGTAATAGTAGTATTTACTGGTTAGAGCTTATTGCTTTCACTTACTTGCTTTCTTTAAATTGTATTCAGTATAGACCTTGACTGCTATGTCAAACTATTCCAAATAGCATGTACCAGCTAGGGCATGGGCGGTCTGTGAAAGAATTCATACCCTTTTGGCAGAGGCAAAGTGAGAGGAGTTTTGCAGATACTGTTTTACAGCTTGACAGATCCCAGTTCTGTAGCGTAAGGTAAACTTGCAGTAAGTTAGCAAACATTTTTTGTGGATTTCTCTGCTGAGGGGCTCAGAGTGAGTTTATATCCTTGATATGTCACACCGTGTGTCCAGCAGTGTGAATTCTGCTTTGGAAGACAGTGTCACTGTTCTGAATTCCTCTTGGAAGGAATAGGGGGAAGATGACTGTATCACTGGTTTTATACAAAAAGCTGAGTGGGAATACTCTGTCCTGGCTTTGTTACCTTCACTGCAATCAAGTTACTCTCAAAATCGGTAGAAGTCCATTTCAAAGAATTTCTTTAAGATCTGTTATGTGTTACTGCAGAATCACAGAATGACTGAGGTTGGGTGCACCTCTGGAGGTCTCTAGTCCAGCCCCCTGCTCAGAGCAGGTTCACCATAAGCAGGTTGCTCAGGCCTGTCCACCTGGGTTTTGAACATCTCCAGGGTTAGACTCTACAAGCTAAGTAACTTCTAATGCTTGATGGCCCTTTACCATGAAAAGATGTTTTCTTATGGAATGAAATCTATGTGGACTTTCCAAATGACCTTTTTTGTGTTTCGGTTTGTGCCTGGTGCTTCTTGTCCTGTCACTTGATACTACAGAGAAGAGTCTGGCTCTGTCTTCTTTACTCCCTTTATCAGATTTTTCTGGCTAAGATCCTGCTGATCTGCCTTTTCTCCAGACTGAGAAATCCCTGCTTCCTCAGCCTTTCCTTGCATCAGAGATGCTGCAGTTCCTTAATCACTTTTGTGGCCCTTTACTGGACTCGCTCTAGTTGTAAATGTTTGTATTGTATTGGGGAGCCCAAAGCTGGAGAGAGTCCCCCAGAAGTGTCTCACCAGTGCTGAGTAGGGAGGAAGGATAATTTTGGGTAATGCTGGTAATGCTTCTACTAATGCAGCCAAGGTGGCTGTTGGCTGTGTTAATGGTAAGGGTACATTCTGCTGGCTGATGATCAGCTTGTTGTCTAACAGGACTCTAAGGTGGTCTGCCAAGCTGTTTTTCAGCCAGTTGGCTCCCAGCATGTACTGGTACGTGGGATTATTCTTCCCCAGGGGAAGACTCTCCTTTTACTGTTGTTGAACTTCTTTGAGGTTCTTATTTGCCCAATTCTCCAGTCTGTTGAGGTCCCTCTGGATGGCAGCACAACCTTCTGGCCTACCAACCACTCCAAGTTTTGTATCATCTATGAAATTTCTGGGGGTACACTCTGCCTCATCATCCAAGTCACTAGTGACGATGTTAACCAGTATTGGATCCAGTATTGATGGAGGCCAGTGATTAGCCTCCAACAGGGTTTCATGCCACTGATGATGACTCGTAGAGCCTGGCAGTTTAGCCAGTTTTCAGTCTATGTCACTGTCCCACTTATCTGGTATGTACTTAATAAGTACATGTGGGTGTACTTAATGTGCACATTGTGAGGATATTATGGAAGAGAGTGTGAAGTCTTGCTAAAACTGAGATAAACAACATCCACTGTTCTCCCCTTGTCCACCAAGGCAGTCATGTGATTCTAAAAGACTTACTAGTTTGGATTTCCACTTTATAAATCCATGCTGACTACTTCTGATCACTTTCTTGTCATGTATGTGACTGGAAGAGATTTTCCTGATTAGTTCCTCAATCACCTTCCCAGGGATTGAATTGAAATTGACTGACCTGTAGTTGCCCAGAGAGCAAGAGAGTTTCTTCCTGGTCTTGAAGATGGGTGATATGTGCTTTCTCCCACTCTTCAGAAACCCACCCTGTTTACCTTGACCTTTCAAAGACAACTGGAAGAGTTGCCTTGCAATGGCATCCATTACCTCCCTCAGCACTGGAGTGCAACCTTTCAGGCCCCATGGACTTTTATCTGTTCACTTTAAATATTCCTCCATGTGGTCTTGCTCCGCTGAGGGTTAGTATTCCTTGTTCCAGACTTTCTACTGTCTTGTGGACGTGGGATCCCTGAAGGTCAGTTTTACTGGTAAAGACTGAGGCAAAGAAAGTACTAAGTATCCTGTCCTCTTCTGTGTCCCTGGTCAGCAGTTTCCCTGCCCTGTTCAGCAGTGGATTCATGTTTTCCCCAGTCTTCCTTCTGCTGCTAATATGTTTGTACAGATCTTTGTTGTTGCCCTTCAGATCTCTCGCCAAATTTAAATCCAGGTGGGCTTTAGCTTTCCTAATCTCATCCGAGCATGACTGTACACCACTTACATATTTCTGATTTCACATCCTGTACACATTGTTTTTATGTTGGAGTTTAATCCCTTGTTCATCCAAGCAGGCCTCCAGACACCTTTGCTTGATTTCCTGCTGCTAGGATGGACCTTTGGCTTGGAGGTGATCCTTCAGTCACTGGAGATGGTGAGCAGGGATGTCAACAGACCTATAAAGCTGTTCTAGCAGCTTGGTTTTTAAGAACTGTGGTATCCACACCTGTGCTGCTGGGCTGTGGTAATCACCAGAGGGTCCACCAGGTATGAATAAGAAAGGAGAATTTTAATTTCATTCTTGGCACTACTGAACTTGAACTACAGATCAGGCAGACCTTGTGAATTAGTTATTTGCTACTAACCTACCTATCACTGACCAAGTGGGAAGGAAGTTTTAGATATTAAGCATTGCCTCACAGAATCCTTAATTGACTTAAGGTTTTTCTTTACTTTTTATGTATCTTCTCTCTTCAGAAAGAACACAACTCTCTTTATTTCTGCTTACATTGTACTTCCTCAGTTTTATTCTATGTAATGTGTTGATTCAGAATGACTTTGACAGTTAGTGGTGGGTGGCTGGATGGAAAGTCCAATTACTGCATTAGATTGCTTAGAAAGTGGAGCTATTTGATCTATCAACATCTATAGAACTACTTCTAGAGCAAAGTCTAGATAGTTTAGAGGCTGGGAAAACAGTAGCACCATAAACTACAGCTTATGGGTTTTGGCAGGCCTTTGGGATCTTCTGTTTATCCTGTTTGAAAGGAGTTTGAGGCTTGCATTCTGCAACTTCTGAGTATTTGCAAGAATGCATGCTTAGAAAACAGCTTAGTAACAGGTACTTCTTTAAAATTACATTAAATTAACATCAAAACTAATGTAAAGTCCACAGTACCTCCTTAATCTTCAGCAAACCGGAGAGGGGGGGAGGGGGAGTTTCTCAGTAGTGAAATGTTTGAGCAGCAGTCATAGCTTTCTTTAAATATAAAGATAAGTCACTGTTTTCCTTCCTTCTTTAGCTGATACTCACTCCTCGGAATTCTGACTTCTCTCCAGAGAACATGACCAAATGCATATGGGAAGAAAAACTTGTGTCTGACAGCTTAAATAGAACTGGATAGAACAACCTTCAGTGTATCTCAATTCCAGAGAGGAGTAAAATTTGACAGATAAAATTGAGATGTGCCAGTGATGCATGCAGCTTTCTTCATCTAGTTTATCTATAAGTAGTACCCATCTTCCCCTGCTTCTGTTGACAGCAGACTTTGTTAATAACCGTTTGTTGTGTTCAATTACAAAATAGATGTTGTTGCTGTGCCCTCCTACTATGTAGAGTTAAATTTGGAGGAGTGGAAGGGTTCCTTCTGAACAGCTAAGTTAAGGTTTGTTTTGAGAACTCCTTGGTTTTCATAATTCATGATTTTATTGTATAGTTCTGTCCCCATGGCAGTCTGCCTCCATTCTGTGGCCCTGGGTCTCCTTAAGGTCATCCTGCCAAGTGTGGCATGGAGCTTTATTTCTTAAAGAAGCTCACAGCCAAGTGGGCCAGTTGGGCAAGATTTTTTCATTCCTTAGCTGTTGTATTTTTCTACCTGGACACTGGCAGCTATTCTAGTATGAACTTGCACAGTTTCACAAAAAAAAGTAAATTAGGAGAAAAGGCTGAGGTTATTCTCAACTGCCTGTGTGGGAGATCAGAAGACAAGCACTTCGAACACAGGTCTCTGGCTCTTGTGTGGCTCTCATCTTAAAAGAGCAAGGCATTATGGCTTGCAGGGCTCTATGTTGTACAGTGTGTTATCTTGGACAACTGCAAGTTTTGTAGATCAACCCTGTTCAGCCAGCTTTGAAAGATATCTTGCACAAAGCCTCTGGGTGGAACTTGAAGGATCACAGCAGTGTTCAGGGTACTGCTTATTTAGTCTCTGGGGTGCTCTATCTCAGTTGTCTCTTGTTTTGCTTACACAGGAGTGTTAAGAGTCTGCTTATCTGCATGGAAATGAGACAGGGGGAGGATTTAAAAAGAAATGTCAAAGGATTAGGCAAAAGATACATTTACAGGGTTAAATTCCATCTGCCTGGAGTTGCCTGGTCCTACGTTGCAGGGAGGGCAAAAAAAGGAGATAAATCTGAGCACTTCTTGAGTCTCCTTTTTACCTTTATATTTTGTACAGTGAAAACCCCAAATAAGGTATTTTGTCCTGTCCTGTTCCACAAGCATGGATGTTCTGTTCTAATCTTTCCTTTCATAGGTGTAAACAGCTTGTACAAACTTCAGTGGGAGTTGCTGAACTTAATAAAATATTTCTAACTGAGACTTTGAGGCAGCAGGTAAAAAGTTCTGTCCAAAAGGACCTGAAAAGCTAGCTGTCACTTGGCATTCGGTTGTAAGACCTCTGTGTTGCAGAAACTGGTGAGCTGCTGAACAGCCAAAATGCAAGTTGCTTTACTATTCTGCCATTCATTCTTAGGCCTATAAAAGTGGTGTAGCAAAGTTTATCTTGACCTCATGAATGATTGTCATGTGATAGGAAGCTCAACACTTGTACAAAGGGCACAGAACTTGAAAAACGCTTGCAAACCTCTTAAGTGCTTTGGACTGTGTTCTGGTGTTTTTAACCTAGATATCAACTGGAAATCTTTATTCCTTGTGTTTTTTAATATTTTTTTAAATGATAATTAAAAGGAAATCCTTCTTGGATTGTCTTAAATTTATCTTTTTAATCTTATAGGATGCTAATGGAGAATACTTTTCTCCACCAAGGCTTGCTGGAGGTCTGTACCTAGCTTTTCTCCTTTTATTTGAAAGTACTCCTTAGATTATATATGAGTTCGTGTAGTGAGGTTTTGCTGTGCAGTCTATGTCACCTTCTTTCAGTGTTTTGACAGAAGCCAGCATGAAAAAAAACCACTTAACTGGCTTTGCAAGGTAACTTTTCTGGCTGCTCTTAAAACATTCCAGTGTTTCAGAACAAATGACACTGTCCTATGTCAATTGTTTTTAAAGTGTTTGATTTCTAGTTTTTTTCCTTTCTTTTTCCTAAGGTTTCTTACGCACGACCAAGTTCGGCTTCTATCAGAGATGCAAATTTGTATGTTAGTGGACTTCCAAAAACAATGATCCAGAAAGAACTGGAACAACTCTTTTCCCAATATGGACGCATTATTACTTCTCGTATTCTGATTGACCAAGTCACTGGTAAGTAAGCAGTTTTGCACTTCCTCTGCTTCTTGGATTGACAGTTTAAGAAGTATTTCACCTTTTGGTACAATAGTCTTGTCTCTAGAATGTATGAAAGGTGTATGTAGGCCAGAAAATGCAATTTTCTGCTGGAGTTGTTCATAAATATGCATGGACAAAAATAGATTATGGAGTATACTGAGGCAACTTGAGTCACTTTCACCCGGAAGGGGCAGGTTTGAAGCCTGTTTCATGGCTTGTAATAAATTTACAGTTGCTATAACCTTCCTTTCCAAGCTGCCATGTGAAAATAGTCCCTATGCGCCTTGTGAAATGCTATTAAATGCTTTTTTATAAAAATAAAGTTTTCTGCAGAAATGAACAGCTGGTTCTTTGAGGCTGGGATTACAAAAGACCCAGACTGGGAAGTGCTGTTAAGACTGTTTTCAAGGTTGCAGCATTAACTTTGGGCACACTGAAGAACATTAACTTTGAGTTACTCGGGAGCAGATATGGTCTGTGCTTAGCAATGCCTTACAGAAATAAGCTCTAGCAGGTTGGTTGTGTTACAGTATGTGTCTTAACCAGTGAGTGGGTGTCAGTGACACTCTGTGGTTACTATTCAGACATGGACAGTGCTGCATGTGTTTTTGCTGTCTGAAATGGCTGATCTTGACGAGCTTTATAACATGCTACCTTACCTGCTTCCAGCAGGTCTGTTCCAAAAATAAGCAATCAAATGAAATGCCAAGTGCATGACAGAAGTATTGAATGTGTAAAGCAAAATACAAAGGAGCAAGGCTCTCAATTCTCATCTTTCAAAAAAACTAGGGGTGTGATGCAGAAGAATTCATTTGCTCACATAATCATTCCCTGAATAATAAGCTAACTTGGATTTTTTTTATAGCTGTACCTTTTCAAAGTTGCATGTCGTCGTGGGGGACAGCTTTCAGCTGTAGGAGGTCATAAAGTTTTCAAATGGTTTTGCTTTGAGAGGATTGTGCATACCAGTGTTTGACACTTGGCTGACCTATAGAGGACCTCATATGTACCTCTTTGCAATTCCGTTGTGTCAATACTGAGATTTCTGTTAACATAATACTTATGGAGTGTTTTAATAGTATGAGTTGGTGAGACTGTAGAGAGGCAGGGAAAGGAAAGCTAAAGGCCAAATAGTTACTTGCAGAAGCAGCATATTTGCAAGTCAGATTTCCAGTCTTTGTACAGTAACTAGCTGCTTACAGTATCTTCCTGTATATTCATGCACAGAAATAGTGGGATGGTGGAAAATGGGCCACATAAGTAAATATAATTACTTATATGTACTGTAATTCTAAGTATTCATAAATCCTAATATGGCACAGTTTTTCTCTGGTGTAGACTGTTGTTCAGGTTTAAGCTTTCTTCCGTATTTCTTAGTAATTTGGAAGAGGTAGACTCAAAATGGTATGAATAATAAGATTGTGACACAAACTGACATGAAAAGCGCGAAGTTGAAGCTGTGACATTTGCCTCTTTAACGCTTTCTTATGCCTGCTCATTGTCACTTTGATGGTTTAAATTGTCATTGTTTATGAGCAGAATACATTTCTTGTCATTAATGTCTTTCTCAAGCGAGGACAAGCATCTAACTTGTCTGCTTATTCATGAACCAAAATACAAGGGGACTCTCAGTGGATTTAGGGATGTTAAAACAAAGCATGCAGCTAACTAGTATTGACTGTAGTAGCTTTAATGTTAATTAGTCTAAGTATTGACAGCTCAGTGTGTTTATATTTAAGCCACAGTATAAATTTTTGAGGTGTAGTGTTCGTAAGATCTTCCGTAAGCACTTGCTGATCCCCTTTCACGTTGTCTCTGACTTTTTTATACCAAGGAAGAATCTATGGACCAATAAAAGTTTCCTTCAAAAACAACACAAAAGTATGGTGGTATGTGGGAACTGAATCTTTTACTTGGAGGTAACCATGGACTGTTAAAACAGGGCTATAATTCCCACTACTACAATCTAGAACCTGAGCTCTGTTCTTTGTCCTCTCAGCATATTTGCTCCAAAGGGAACTTTTAAGGGGTGCTGCAGGAGAACGTAAGCCATTTCTTGCTGCTAGAGAGAGGTTGACTAAGCTATTTACAGAACTGTGAATTTAAAGAGTAGCATGAACTGAACAGAGGTTACAGTGCAGCTGGTTCTGGATTCAGTTCCATCCCTTCGGAAATTGCTTTGTTTCATAATTACCCTTTGGCTCATTCTGTTTAAGTGGTCTCCACTGTGTTTTCACTCAACTGTCCAAGCTTTATACACAATGTATCTTATGTCAGTTAAATTTTTTTAAAAATAAATATTTGCAATAGAAAAGCCTTCTTTAAGCAAAAACTCAGTTCTAATATGCTCAGTTATGTATTCACAGCCATTGGCCATTAACATAGCAATTGGCTATGAAAATCAAATGTTAACATCTAATATTCCAGAGTCTCTGAATTAATTATTATATGCTTCCTTCACCCTGTGCAGGGATATCAAGGGGTGTGGGGTTTATCCGGTTTGACAAGCGAATTGAAGCAGAAGAAGCTATCAAGGGCCTGAATGGCCAGAAACCTCCAGGTGCCACAGAGCCCATCACTGTAAAGTTTGCTAACAATCCAAGCCAAAAAACCAATCAGGCCATCCTTTCCCAGCTGTACCATTCTCCAAACAGAAGGTATCCAGCACCTCTAGCTCAGCAGGCTCAACGTTTTAGGTAAGTCAAATACGTGTTTGTGTGTGAGTGTGCTGGAAGCCACGTGCTCCCATAGGCCTGTCTATTTCCCTCCACTCTTTCTGTTCCCTGCTTGTCTGATTTCTGTGTGAAGGAAACACATGAAAATGTTGAAGTTCAGCTATGCTGCTACATGCAACTAAAAGCAAAAATGCATTCCGTCCTATTGATAGCATTTCAGTATCTAATAAATCTACTTAGAGTTAAATGGAGGTGAAATCTTTTTCTTCTACACAGTCACTCAAAAAAAAAATCCCTTTTTAAAGGTTATTTTTAATTTCCTAGATCAGTCTTGATTAATGTGTGAGTTGATTTGGCTAACATTGACCTGGGCAATTTGGGTTTCTTCTTAGCCGTATGGCATGCCACAGACAGCCTCCTCTTCACCACCCCCTATCTTTCCTCCTTGTTCTGGCTTTCGTTTTTTTCCTAGTCAGTTGTCTAAATCCTACATGCCACACTTCGACTTCTCTTATTACAAACTTTTGTAATGCAGATTATTCAAATATTTTCTGCATGTGTTTTTTGCGGATATATGTTCCTGTCATGTTGAAACTACAGCCATACAGTTCCCTGTGATATTTAGCTTATTGAAAAGGACAGATGGTGAGAACAAAGTGAAACAAATATTGTATTGACTATATTCACGAGTACCTCAGATTTTTTCCAGTGATTTTGATAATTTCTTCCCACGCTCTGCCCCTGTGCTATGTGACTGGAATGTGTTAAGCAGTAATATATTCAAACAGCTTCTATTTTATTTTTCAAGAAATAAAATTAACTGACAGTTTGCTTCAAAGATAATATACCAGACTTAATGCTTTGCATTGGCTACCCTCACTTTTAGGCCAAATATTCAGACTTCATGGACTGAACTTGTGGCAGAACTTCTGAATTCTTAGCTTTTCAGCCTTTTGTGCTGCAAGTGTCACAGGTGTGAAAGTCAGCACTAGAGTAGGCTTTCTGCTGTAAGGGAAGGGAATAACAAATTTTACTTACTGTTTGGTGGATTTTCTTACCATATCTTAGGGAATAAAAGGGTTAATTTAAACTGTGTGCTGAATATTGTGTAAAAGTAGGCTTGCCTTTGTTCCTTAGGCGGAGCATAGGGGCAGAAGTTGCACTTGCAGGATGCACTCAAGTGCATTATATGAAGTAAGATCATGAGGGAGCTGTTGTACAGCCTGTGTGTTACAACATTCAGCATACTCTGGGAAGTCTGGCCTGCTGACTCCCTGAGTTCTGAGTGCACTTGTTCCCAGATACTCGGCTGTGTTTGGCATTACTGGCTGGGGATAGCATCTGTATTTAACTGATACTCCAGATAGATCTATTGTGATTTGTAAAAATTCTCCAACTTTTGGAGTTTTTCCTTTGGTAGGCTCTGAAAAGTTCTTTGCAGTTAAGCAATTTCAATAGACTACCCCTGTCCTGCAACATTAAACTTTGAACCTTGTAAATTACATTTGCTTGTTTATGATTTGGTTTGTTTTAAAAAAGTGTATTTTTATGAATGCCTATTTAAATTTCACTAGGAAGTGGGGTTTTTTTGAGATACGAAGTGTAAAGTGATGCCTGAAACAACCATAAGAGTTATTGTGGTTTTCTCTGCTTAAAAGTATGATGGTAACAAGCACTGAGTAGGTATCAAGTTTGTAGCGAATAGGAGGGAGAGTAAAATTTTCTTCAGTTTTATCAATGCAGAAGGAAGAGCAAGGCTGAACTGACTGGTCAAAAGGTAAACTGAGGTTGCAGACAAAATTAGATATTTTTTTTTAATAATTTTTTGGGGGAAGGCCTTCAGGCTTCTGTCTGTTATCTAAGAGAGGCAGCCTTGCCAAATTTCAAATTTTTATAACTGTAAAAGGAAATAATCTTTCATTTTTTAGGTCTTTGTTTTGCTGTTGCAGAATTCCATCTCTGTTGCTGACTATGTACTTCAGATTGCACCAATGCTTCAGATCTTTAATGTCTTTTACATGCAAGAAATTTTAGCTGTTGACACTTCAGACAGGATTATCTGATACAGTTGCCCAGTCTCTATTAATGGTTGTCAGAGAAATGCAGACAAAGTCGGCATAAACTTTAGTAATAAAGAACAATAGGACCACTACAATGCTGCTTTTCACTTAAGAAAAATCTTGAGCTGGACTTTCAAAAGCAGCTGTACATAATTGTTCCTCAGTTTCTGTAGGATGTGTAACTTAAAAGCTTCTTTAAAAATTTTCTAGTGAATGCCCCTGAGAATTTTTGCAGAATATTTTTAAGTTGTCCAGTTAACCAATGAAAACTGTTACAGTGATACCATTACTGTATGAAGTCCTCAGCTGACTGCTGTAAGGCAAGGACCTATAAATGGTGGTGTTTCTGGAACACTTCACTTTCCTCTCTGCCCCCAAATGTTAATGACGGTAGACCTCTGTCATCCACACTAAGACTACTGATAGTAGTCAGGCATTTTTTAATTTCCTCTTTTCTGCTCTTTTGGGGGTTCAGTGGCTTGCTTTCTTGTCAGTTTATCCAACAAATCCTATTCACTGCAGAATCATAATGCTGTGTAGTTTGAGACCTTTACTTAGCTGCAGGTGACACCAAATATTTTTTTCTTCAAGTTCTTTTGTGCATAAGTGTAGTTATACTACTGCAGCACTTGACTTTAGATTCTGTATACCAGCAATGGTTCTTAAATCCTATAGCTCATTACTGTAGAGAAATCACAATAAGGTACAGATCTGTAAGGTAGCTGTAAGCTAAAAACTAAAATGAAGTGTACCTTTTTTACCTAAGCTTGTATTTTGGGGAGTCTTGAAGAGAACCCTTTAACAAGACTTTGTCTTCACATGTCCGGGCTTTGCCGGAAAGAAACAAGAGCTTCTTTAGGGTAGAAATTTTCTTAGAGAAGCACTTTAAGCTTCTTCAGGAATAAGATTAATAGGATTGGTATGCATTGCGTGTTCCAGGTATTGGCTAGGTAATTCCAAAGGGTTTAGAGTTGTGGTGGCATGCTACAGTTTAGCAGCTTGGGGGAAGGTGAGGGAAGAAATACATGGAGAAAACTTAGTCTAATGTGTGTGAGTGTGTGTATATATATTATAAAACCACTTTATTCTGGCAAAGAGTAGGTAAATGCAAAATCTTTTTTGCAGTCCATGTTCTAAGACTTGTTACTGCTCCAAACCCCTGCGTCTGGCTGGGTATTCATGTCACCAAACTGTCAGAAGCCTCAGTAGAATCTTCACCCAAAACAAGTTAGGAATCTGGAAAATTTCACTGAGGTGGTTGCTGACTTTATGCTAACAGTATTTGACTTAAGCTAAACTTGTGGTAGTGGTGCACTTTCTGAGCTGAACTAGTTATGGTTGGGGATACTACACAAGAACATACATTTTGTATTCACGGACTGTATTAGGTGAAACAAGGTGCCACAGCTCTTTCAGTGGTGATGCTTTGGTACAGTGCAAGAAATACGGCAGTAATATGCCAAGTTTCCTTAAAATTAAAGGATGGATAAGTCTGAAGATTGAACACTTTGCTAAATGTTTTGCAGGTTGGACAATCTGCTCAACATGGCTTATGGAGTAAAGAGGTAATAACGGACTTAAGTATTTTGCATGCTCTTACTTTTTCAGTGAGACTTAAGTTGGGTTTTTGCATGTTGAGACTTCAGCTGAGGTTGTTCATTTTGGTGCATTTTGTAGCAGTTCTGTGGAATTGCTGTTTCAAATGACTTACTAATCCTCGCTGGCTTTATAGCATGCTTTTCTTTTGTTTTTTGTTTGTTTTTTGTTTTTTGTTTTTTTTTTTGTTTGTATGTTGCTTCACTTCAGACAGACCTAGCACTGTTCCCTCTACTTGTGTATAATATTGTACATAGCATTTTTGCAGTTGGGGGGGGGGACCTTATTAGTCTGGCCAACATGTTCGTGCTGTGAAAATGCATGTATAATTTTCTTTTTTATTCTGAAATTTTGTTACTGGGACACTCTGTGAACAGCTACTTTATGATTCCATTTTGTTTTCCCCCCATTCTTTAGTAGATTTCCTCCAATGACCATTGATGGAATGACCAGTTTGGCTGGAATTAATATCCCTGGACATGCAGGAACTGGATGGTGCATTTTTGTGTACAACTTGGCCCCTGATGCTGATGAGAGTATCCTCTGGCAAATGTTTGGACCCTTCGGAGCAGTAACCAATGTGAAGGTCATCCGTGACTTTAACACCAACAAGTGCAAAGGTTTTGGATTTGTGACTATGACAAACTATGATGAGGCAGCTATGGCAATAGCCAGCCTGAATGGATACCGCCTTGGGGACAGAGTATTGCAGGTCTCCTTCAAAACAAACAAAACGCACAAAGCCTAACAAGTTATTCTCAGTGCATTAATACATTGAAAACTACAACAAAGGCAATTTACAAGAAGCTTTATGCATTAGTAAATGCCTTTGTTGTATGCCAGTGTGGAAATGGGGATAAAATGACTACTTAGCATCCTAAGAATATGTGAGATTTTTTTATTGCTAGTATTTGAATTAAAACTTCTTAAATATCTTTTGTGTTTAAATATTGACAAGAGGTACAGGGTTTTTACCTGTTAACAATACGTATTCTATTGCCTTCTTTGAAGAAGGTGGACCTTTTAAAATGTTTCAGCTAAGGGAAGAAGTTTTTTTCTTTTTACATCACTGCCTTTAACCTATGAGTAAATAGTGAGGCTTTGTTTTAAGTTGGTTTTTTTGTTATTTCTTGATTTGCCTTGTGTTTAATTTACATTTTAATGCATTGGTGGTTTGTTGTTCAAGAAAAGTATTTGAAGTTTACATTTTATTTATAAAGTTACAAGCAGTATTTATTTTATAATTATCATTTGGGTTGGGGAATGGGAACATGTTATAAAAGCTTATTGTAAGAATACTGGAGAACTTTTCGTAAAGCAGTACCTTGCCAAAGAGATAAGAGCCTCTTTGATGTGGGTTTAAAAAAGCATCTATTTTTATAAAAAAAAAAAATAAAAAAATTTGGAGAAACTTTTTACTGGTCCTGGAACAAATATTTTGACTTGAATTCTTTGAGAAATCTCTTCATATGACACCTAGTGAGCTTTTAAAACTTACCAGGAAATTTGCAATTGTTGGGGAAAACTTAGAAAGATTTGTGATGTAGTAATACTTTTGAGACCTTTGTATTAAGGAGTAAATGAGTTGCACTGTTGGTTTCATTTTTGTAATCATCAGTGGAGTCTTTGATCATCCTGGTTATTAAGTGATAGGTGGCTCACATTAATTTGTGATTTTTGAAACATGAAAATTTAAAGGAGCATATAAGAGCAAGCAGGAAACTTAAAATACTGAGAGATGGGGGAAAAAAAATCTGTTCTTCCTAAAGAATTCCCTTCAGATAGAGCTCATGGTGTTTAGTGATGTACTTGCTATTGTTTGAAGAATTGTTTTGTCTTAAGAAAAGACATTGAGCATGGTTTGCGCAGCTGCAAATCAGCAGAAGTGGCCTGAGTTGGGTGTATTTGGAGGTATTTTGAAAGTTATGTTCAAGGCTAACACCTGAGCTTTGTGTAATGTAAATAAGACCTTGAGTTATGAACCTTTCAGCTAATTTTGATTTTAGTTTATTTTTCAAGTTACATGCCAAGTGATGTTCAACTTTGAATGTTTTTGTATGAGTTTTTTCTTTGTAAATGGCATTAACATTGTTACTTGAGGTCTGCTTATTCATTTTTGTTGTCCTGAGGACTTGAATTTACAGTGCATCAGATCTGTTGCTATTTTTGTCTGTAGATAGTCTAGCTTCGGCTGTTTATGGTGATGCTACATTTTTGTTTATAAATATGTTTGTGGTAAAAAACAAGTATAAACATAAGTTTTGAACAAATTTCCTTACATTTTTCGTACAAAAACCATAAATACCTGTATGTTATTGAAATTTAACTTTGTATGATGCTTAAATCACTATTTGGGGAAATAGAAAAAGTCTTTGCCATGTATTGAAAAAATTTAAGAGAAAATACAGACTATTTTCTGATTAGCATCTAGCTTACGATTAAATTTTTAAAAAAAAGCTGAGGGTTTGATGCCTTCACCAGGATGCACTGACAACTATGTAGTTACATCCTGCTTTTTGTATAAACTGAGATGCTCATATGCTTCCCCTTAGAAAAAGCAATGTTCTATGCATAACATAGTTGTACACTATCTTTGCAGTTGCTTTTGGTTCTTATTCTTTTAAATTGTAGTTATAAATTTTTCAGTATAGTACAGTACATATACTGTGAAGCGCGTGCTAAAGTGAATATGCGAGTTTTCATGCTGACCCACTCAATGCTATTCAAAAATCAATTGGCTTCCAGAGCACTTCCTCATTCTTAGGTGCATTTAGATTGTTAAAGCTAAACCTCTGCATTAAAAATTGTATATACTATAAAAATCACAAACTTTCCAAAGTGGGGAAACAGTAGCTACATGCTTCTTCCTATACTACTGTAGCAACTAACGGCATTGATGAGAAGGCATGTAAATTGGGCTTCACTTTACAGTGTTTATCAGAGCACTTAGTAAAATATAAGGCTGGTATTTATTTGAAGTTGTATAGTATGACTTAATTCACATCTGTTGGAATAGAAAATATATTCTGTTGAGTATTTAAGAGGTTGTACATGTTTTCTTTTGTGTTTGGATCCTTTGTACTTTTTCATGTTCAGTACATCAATAAACAAAGTTGAAGGGAAAACAGTGTCACAAGCAGGTCTTTTACCATTGTCCTCTGCTTTAATGGGTAAGCAATCTGAGTGAAAGGTTTCTGCAAAGCTCTTGAGCTCCTTTTAACTTAGCCTAGGATGCTAGTTACCAACGAAGAGGTAAGACAGTGGAGCTGTGTACCAGTTCTGTTAAGTTAGAATCAGTGTCAAATCTTTTCACTTTGGTTTTATATGAACAACTCAGTACTTAGGCTGATATAATAACTCAGGGTCATTAAACATATTCAGTAGAAAATAATTTGCTGTCTGTCTAGCAGACTGCTATTCAGTGTAGCTAAGTTAATGCCCTAGTGTGTTAGGATAAATACAGAGGAGAGGGAAGGATTTACTCTTTATTGCAATGTCCATTTGCTGTTTAATTACTACATTAATTTGTGGAGCTCCATTAATTGAGTGGACATTCACTTAGCCTTAGTTTGCTGTTCTTTTCCTTTCCCAGCTCTTGGAAGAAATTATTTGAAATTAGTCACCTGTCTCTTGCCTTTTTAAAGTACATACACTTCTAAATTCATTTTCTTTGCTCAGCTGAATGAGAATGACTTTCCACCAGTGAGAATACAATTCCAAAAGTGGCTTATGCAGTATATCTTTTATTTTTAACTATTTTCTTTCACCTTCTCTTTTACATCTTTACTGTGAGGTGGTTTTTTTGATATAAAACCTTGTTGCATGTGTTGTGGTGTGAAGTGTCTCCCATCACTACAGTGTGATAGGGTCGGGTTTACTTGGATGATAGGGTCATAAGTCTGTGAACAACACAAACTTGTCATAGATAACAATACCTCAACATGTCAGTGATAACCAATGCTAACAAACTGACTTTTTATATTTATTTACAGAAATAGTGTGTTCTGATGACTTTTTATGCGGTTGTGTTCTTTGGTGGCTGGAGTAATGAAAGGATGCAAGATGTGGTGCTTGGCTAGCAGCAAATGAGGAACTATATTTGGAGTTCATATTCCAGCAGGGACATCTGTGTGTTCAGCTTGCACTCCTTCACGGAAGGATAGTTTCAGTTCTCAACTTACACCAGTTTAAGTACAGTGTAACTAGCCGTGGTTGAATTATTTTGTTCTATGGAAATGAGGACAAAATGTGTGTCTGTCGTTGCCTTCAGTTTAAAACCAAAACTGCTTATATTTTGAGGGTTTGCTGCAAAAAAGCAAACAAAGAGCAACAGTAAAAATTAAAAGTGCACCTGACCAGAAGAAAGGTCAGTGCTGAAAAATAGCAATTTGATTATACGTAGCTGAGCACCTCTGGGTTGTTGGAGCTTATGAATAAGGGAACCTGATGCAAATTTGTACAGAGGTAGTACTTACTATATTAAAGTTTTCTGATGAAGCTAAGGAAGAAAATATGAAACTGTTTCATGCAGTCTGGTGGAGCGGGACTATTTCCATTCGTAACTAAATAAGAGTTCCAGGAACATCTGTAAGCATCTATGAGGGACTAACAGTGGTAGATAAAACAAGCTGAAAGCATGACCCTGGCAGAGGGTGACCTGTAATTGGGGGACACGAGTGTTAGCCAGGGTGGTTGTGGAGGGGCTTCATTACTGCAGAAACATGCTTGAGGTTTGTGTGGCCTCTTCTGCAAAAGATGTATGCAATGAAATCAGCTGTGACAGGTGAATGTCCCACTTGCATCTAGAAAAGTCTGTCTTCGGCAAGAGAGCATTTTCCCACTGTGAATGAAAAAGGTGCATTTTTTTAAAGCAGATGGCTGTCCCCTGGGGTTGTACGTGGTGTGTATCACTGCATAACACCCAGGGGTCATCAAGTACTGATAAGTCTGTGATATTTTTACCTGTACAGCTGAGCAGACCTGACTGATGTCTAAAATCTATTTCCTTTTGTATTGTCACTTCAGATACACTGTGTCGAGGTGACTAAATGTATAGGAATGGTGACTTAAATCTTGAAAAGCAGTGATTGGTTAGACTTACTATCAAAAAATTTATAGTTTTATTTTATGACTAGCAGAGTATCTCAGATTTTTTTACTGTAACAGTTTGAGAAATTAACATGATTTGAGATATGCCCCATCATGAGTGAAATAATAGGCTGGGGTTGTGCTATTTCAACCCTGTCAACACTGTTGATCCAACTGTGCTTGCACCTTCCTTAACATTGGACTTTGTCTGCCCAGTTGTGGCATTCAGACTTCAACATTTCAATGTGTGCATCTCAAAACCAAGAAGAATGAACCTATTTTTACACTGAAATTTTCCTAATTAAACTTCACTGTAGAGTCACCTGTCTACAAAACTCCTTCTGTGACGAGTAGTGCTTTGGGCCAGCATATGTGCCAGCACATCAGACATCATCTGGGCCAAGCAGCTTAAAACAAAGCTAGGGAAGAGATTGGCTCTTTTGGTGGGAGGAAGTGGAACAGGTACAACTGTGATAATGTGGGAGCTCTGCTGTTGGGCTGAATAGCAGCTTTAATGTGAAATGCTTGACTTACTGCCTGTACTTCTGGTAACTATGATAAAAATTGAGGAAGTGATGTAAACTTTCAGGTGCTTTCAAAGCACCATAAGTGACTTCAGTGGGTTAATAGGTTACTAACTTTATGCTATCAAGTCTGTTGCCGTACTGTCTTAGCTTGCAATTACTGTCCTGTCTTATGTTTTTGACCAGCATTCTGCTCTAAGACATGTCGGAACAAGGAAAACTTTTTTTTTACTTGTAAGGCTGCTCTAAAAACCAAGCATAACTGCAGAAAGTTAATAAAACATCTAATTTTTTAGTTTATGCACTATATCATGTGACTGCTGTGTCAACAGGACATTTTTAGTGACCCTGTAATAGTGTAAGGAAAGTTGCTTCAAGTGCTGGCGGAGTATTGGTTGTGAACACTGCATGCTTTACAAAAACATAAGAGCTGAATTTTAATTTGAAGCAACTCTTACTAAAGTATTCTCATTTATGCAGTAGGACCCTTGCTTAGTACAGCACATGTATTTCTGTTGCTTTGAGTGCGAGGATGTTCTTAGTTTCAAGTGTTTACTTGAATGTTCTGCTGATAAAAGCTTCTGCAGGTCACCCAGCTGCTGATACAACAGGGCTATTTGCCAACATTTATGAAAGACAGTATTCTCTAATAAAAAATTAAGTAGCCTTGAAAGCTGGTCCACCACTTCCTGATGTCTCCCTGTCTCAAAACTTTGGTATTAACTTCTAGAAATACAAGGTATTCTGTAGCAGCCTGTTCTGTTAGAAGGAAGATGGAGAAAAGTCAAGGTGAAACACTTCTTTCCTACTACAATCTGTGCTTTGTTCCATTATACAAAAGACAAGTAGAAGCATGGTGGCAGACTTTATTTTTCCTGTCCTTGGTTAACATTGGCACTATTCTGATGGATCTGAAACAGTTCAGTTGCACCCATCACTTCAAGCTGCCTTAAACTGTTCGTGTTTTCTGAAAAGTTATGACTCCAGAGACTTTCTGATTGAATTACTTCTTTCTTGGTGTGTTGCATATTTATTGCAAAGAGTTGCAGTATCCATTTTTATTGCCACAAACTTAGATATGTTATAAATTCAAATTTTGAATGTAACTGTTAATGCTTTCTATAAATGATGCCCATTGATGGTGGGATTTTTTTGTATAGGCAAAATGTTTAGTAAAGTGAGTTTAGGTTTCACTCAGATTCCTGATCCTTGTGCTAACACTCAACAGCCACACATGATGTGTGTTGTGCCCCATCCCACCTCCCTGGTCTGTTATTAACCAATGCATTTATCATGCTTCCAGGCCAGGCAAATAGGTTTCTGCAAGTAACAGGAAGAGCTTAAGAAAAAGAACTTAGGCTTCTATGTATCTTACAGTCTCCAGGGAAGACCAGAAAGGGCAAAATTAATCTTCAAATTCGTTCCATTAGGTTGCCTATGCAGGACTTGCATAAACTGATCCACAGCTGATTAACAACTTAGTTTCAAGTGGGAAGTCATTCCTGGATGCTACTGGTTACTTTCCTGATTGAAAACAGTCTTCCACATTCTAGATAGCTTGACATCATTTGCCATAACTCTAGAGATGTTGCTTTAGGAATTTATATGGCCATCCCTCAGAACAATTTGGGGGGGAGAGAGGAGAGAACCCCAAAAGGGTCAAGTCTGGACCAAAAAAGGTTAAAAGTTGAAAAATCAGGTTTTGGCTGAAGCTCATCAAGACTTGCTTTGTTTCAAAGACTAGCTCCTTTAGTCCTTTGGCTTGCTCGCTCTTTCTCTGGAAAATTGGGTGCTTCATTTCCTGCTACCAAGATAGCTTCTTCAGAACAGCAGAAACAAAGCAAAAAAGGATGTGAAAAAAATAAAAGCAAAGGCAGCCAAAACCTGAAAAGGAGCTTTCAAATTGTGATACCAAGTTTCAGCAGTTCTGTCAGTTGATAGTGAGGTTCTTTGAAATCTGTACAAAGCATGGAGAACAGAACAAAATAGAAGTAAATTAAAAAAAATTAGAAGTGAACTTCTAATAAAATAAATTAGAAGTGAACTTCCTCTTTTGTTGACTGAATTGCCAGCTGTGAAGTGTTATATATTTCTTGAGGACTTCACCTGGTCATGGTAAATCTTTGAAGAGACTTTGAGAGCCCCTGCTTTAAGCTTCTGTTTACAATAAAATTCTGTAGCTATTACCTAGAAAAGGAAATGAAGAGTTCCAAGAAAGCAATGACCAAATTTCCTTTCTCATGATAGAATTTGAAGTAATTATTAGATGTATCAAAATAACTTTGTTTTCTGTTCCACAGAGACATTTTTTTCCTTAGCAGCAGCTCTAGAGGAGGATTTCTATAGGACAGTGAAGGAATTGGTCCATACCAGGCACTTAAAGGCAAACTTAATTTTCCTGGAAAAAGTTGATAGGTCTCCAGCTGTGTAATGTTCCTGAAGATGCTACTGCAAAGCCCTTCCTTCACCTCTTGTCTCTGAGCAGATACTTTCTTCCATTCATGAAGGTCAATTTTGTGAAATACTCCTGGTGGGAATATTTTAGTTTTACTTCAGGGTACTAAGGGTAAGATCATCTTATAGCATTGTTTAGTTCATAATTTTTTACTTTTGTAAATTTTGAAATGTAAACAAGCCTTACAAGGTCTAATCCAGGGAATATATGGTATATGATTTCAGGGGGAGTCTTGTCAAGGCATTATGTGACCATGTTTGCTGCTATTTGACAGCATTTTCTCCTTAGATGATTCCTAAATATGAAAGGTCTTTTAGTAGCATGGCAGTATTGTGACAGATGTCACAAAATATTCCTCCTCAAATTCTGATCTTTAGCTTTTTCCAAATACCCTGTTTAGAAAACAACCCTGTAATCTGGTAAGTTTTCCCTGTGTCAAGTATCCCTTCAGCAGAAGATGCTTTAAAGAGTTGAGTAAACGTCCAGATTCAAAGATACTTGGCAGAATCCAGCAGTAGTCATGATAGCAGGTACCAGCAGGTGTTTGGACTGGAAGCTCATATGGGATTTTGTGTGGTTTTGGGCAAAGCAGTCTTCTCCAAGTATCCATACATTGGGAGAAAGCATTGTCAGGCTCTGGGAGAGACCCCATTGCTATCATCATCTGGTTTCACTTAACCACCAAGACAGCTGGAAAATTAAGAGTTGACATTTTGAGTTCAGAAAGTTGCTTTGAACTTTAGTGTTTCTCCAGGAATGCATACACTGTGCAGTGGAAGTCACCAAAGTGACAGCAACAAATGGGATGAAGTGAGCAGCTCTGCATTTGGTTATAGGAGCCTATTTCGGCAGAAGAGATGCACTTCAGCTTAAACAGCTGAGCCTGGCTGTGGAGGAGAGGAGACAGTCTGTTGGAGGCATCCAATGTGAGTCTTCCATCGCACTTGCTGACATGCTGTTCTTTACCTGAACGAACCTACTGGCACACTAGAACTCTGGGAAGATAGCTACATTTTGTTCATGTTGGTAGAGTCATCTCTACACCTTGAATAACTCCAGACTGCCCTACAAGTATCATCTGTGATCTTACCTGGCTTAATTCTTCCTGTCTCTTCAGGCTCCTTTGCCTATAGATGAGCAGGTGTGTCATGTTCACAGTGAATGGCACTTCACTTTGGAGGCCATGGTGGTTTTGTTTCTTGTTATGTCCCCTAAATGTTATCAGATATTGGCAAACCTTGCAGATTCTGAACTGTTTTTTCTAAATCCAGATGGCTACTCACCAGCTGAGTTCTATCAACCCTCTTAAGAATCTATTTTCTTAGTAAATGAGGCAAAGCTGGTTTGGGGGAGGGTTTTTTTCTGTCTCTCAGGTTTAGCTGCCTATGTATGGTCACTTCCAGGTTCAGTCTGATGTTTTGTGCATAATGCTTTATGGAAGAAGCATTGCTTCACATTCATATTTATTAATATTAGTATGTCAGTATTGCCAGTGTGATATTTTCAAACTCTGGAGAAAAGAAGGGAGCAGAAGAATATGAGAGTGTCATTTCACTTTAAAAACTGGTATGTTTTTTTCTTCTTTTGTCTACTAATACGAGATTGTAAGCTAAGTGTTTTTCACTGAGGCTGTGCTCTTTCCTACTGTGTGGACTGAAATGCAGCATTAAGCTCAGACAAGTCTCTATTCTTAATTCCTTTCTGTCCTAAAATTACAGTAGTGCCCTATTGCATGTATTACTGATGCAGTTAAGAGATCATAAATTCCCACTACTACAAATTAAGTTATGAAAGAAATTGGGTGCTCTGGAACTACCACAGCTTCTGTAGATAAGCAAAATAAAAATGAATCTCTGCAAACATGAGGGAACAATTTGTGAGGGGAAGGGTTTAGGAGGGAATGAGAGTTACTTGATGCATAAATACTAACTTTTTTCCTTTACTTTAGACTGTAGATGCTTTTTCTATTGCTGCAAGATGTAAGAGTGTAGTTGACAAGATGCATCTGTTCAAGATGCTGATAGGGAGAAGACCCAAAGAAAGAAGATCCAACCACCTCGTTGACTGGGGAGCATGGAAAGACATTTTCTTAAGCAATTGGAAGCTCATGGGGATTCCCCTGTCAGCAGAGGTCTTTACAGGTAAGAAAAGGTCGCATTGTTCACAACTTCAATGTGATCTTTTTTTTTCTGTGCATTTGAGGACAATCTTTTCACTACTCCAGAGTTGAAAGGAAGATTTGGGAGGAGTGTAGGACCAACAACCCAAGTGATTTTAAATACCAAACATAGCACTGATGCTTCTGCGTGTTTAGCTTACAGAGGCAAAGATCCTTCATAAGGTAGGCAAATACACCATATTCTCCTGCATGTGTGAACAGCACATATATTCCCATGTAAGCATGGCATTTTTCATGCCGCCCTTCCCACACAATGTATTTCTGGCATATGTGCTCTTGTAAATAACATAGTGAATTTTTAGCAGGAGCAGGTTCCAAACATGCTAAATTGTTCACAGCTATAACAGCTCCCTAAAAGCACATGTCAGGAAATCATAAACTGTCATACAGTACCGAAAATATACAATAGCTACATGAGAAGAGTGAAACAGGGCTCTTGTTCTTTGTGTATGAGAGTTATGAAGTTGTGTTGGGTATCTCTTGTGCCAGATCTGGCAGGCTTGTTTAAGGAACCTGTCACCCCTTGTCCCTACTTTTCCTCAGAGCTGAAGTGGAGGCAAGACAAAACCCAACTTCAGATGTAGCGTGGATCATGTGCATCTCTGGTTGATGGTCCAGAGTTTGCTTGGTCTCTTCAGCACAAGGACTGCATGTTACAGGGTCAAGCTGGTGTTGGAGGACACAGTGTGTCCTGGTCTGGCATCTCTCTAGCCACAGGGCTATTGGACTTGTTGTAGTTTGCTATCTGGTGCATATCTTGGCAATAAGGCAAGGTCTATTCTTCAATGTTTATGGACAGCTATGGTGTCAGAAATCTGTTAAAAGATTTTTGGGAAACTGATGTTTAAATAGACGATAAATGCTAATACAACTTACTGAGATAGGTTTTTTTTTAAGGGGCCTTTGTCCTAGGAAATTTCAGAAATTCACTGTGAAAAATAGAAAATTATGTGATAATTATGAGTTCTAAAGAGAAAAATAGCACTGAAGTAGAATTGCTTTATTTCTTCTAGAACAGGAATAATTGTAATAATGCTCATTTTTCACTGTGATCTTGTTAACCCTTTTTCTGTAGCTATTCCAACTCCTCTCTACATTTCAAATTGAGTTTGTAAGTATACTGAAATCTTTGGAAACTGCTAGGTGATTATTTTTCCTGAAAGTAGGCCACTTGCTGTGTTTCAGTGAAGATGTTGGAAACTGTATCTGAAGGGTTAAGGTCAAATCTCTGATCAATGAAACTACTAGCCTGTGTGGTGATATGTTCTCTTGGTGTTCAAGATTTTTCTAAGCGGTTAATGAAGCATAGAGCCCATTGTGAAATCAAGCTGATTTTCACACAAAAGTGTGTACAGAACAATACTTCAGGTTAAACTAGTCTTTAAAGGCCTGTATCTATGAACATGCTTTCTCTTTCCCCAAGACACTGGATCAAGTGGAGCTGCATTTGTTTAGTATTAGGTATTTGGAAATACTAATAATTCATTGCTCTTCTGTAAGAATGGTTATCAGTTGTTCTGTTCAGTAAAGGCAAGAGGATTCCCTTTTTCCCAGCATAGTTAAGGGGAAAAATATTTTGATCCTGTCTACTGCAGGAAAATACAAACCACCATTTTGAACTCTGTTATGTAAATTCCACTGCTAATGATTTCTTTATTGCACATTGTCACTGTGAAGAGGAAAACCAGATTTCACAGTGATTTCCACTGTACCACTGGCAGATGAATCTATATGCAGTTTTGTTGGAATTGCAAGATCAAAGGCAAAATGAGCTTTCCTGTTCTATGCTGTCAAAACCATAGTTTTGTGCATAGCAGAAGATTTTATATGATGAGCTGGGTAACCAGCTAAGACAATCAGTTGAGTTTAATGCTAAATTCTGTAGTTTGGGAACACTGCAGCAAATATTCTGTGTGAAACCAACAAGAGGGAAAAGAAAAGAGAGAGGTTAAGAAAATGAAATCTTTATACAGGTACATGTTATTCCAAACAGATTTGTTCTTTCCAAGAGTCAGTGGAAAATTTACCTATTGCATGAAACAGAGGCAGATTGGTAAAAGCAACTGCAGGCCTACCCATTAGTGGAAATGATGCTTGAAAACAAATGGATTTTGTGGATTTTTTTGAAAACTCTTCTCAGAAAGCTGTCTGTCTCCATTTCCTGATCAAGACCAAGAACACCTCCAGGCTTCAAAGTGTAACACTGATCAGCCATCCTGGTTCCAGATAATGAATGCCACAGCACTGACGCCAATGGCATCACATGAACACATAGTCACAGACAAGGCTCCATGTATGTGAGTACGTTCCTGCTGTTTGGTTTTTTTTGCGGGGGCAGGGCATGTCATGAAGCCCTTGTGGATGTGTGGAACAGGAATAAGCTGCTGAAATCTTGAGCCTTGTGTTCACTCCTTTCCAGCGGAAGAGCTGATTTCCCCTGACCTTCATGTGTATTAATCACTGGAGGATATTACTAGAACCATTATTTTTAGTACGCTTGCAATACCATGGCTGTGGCTAGGTCTATCACATTTTATCATTGCTTCAGCTCTAAGTGCTGCTGCTGTATTTAGTTCAATATGAGCTCAAGCAGTACTATAGTAAATGTTCTTGAAAAGGAAAATGCTTTTCAATAATTTGCTTCCTTGGTGGAAATAATCCCTACTTAAATAGCTCTTAACATTAGAATTGATTCGTTGAAGTGGCATGGAAAAAAAACTAAAAATACTGCCTTAAACTTGCTTCAGGTACTTTGTCTCATCTACGAACAAGGGCCTTACGAGTGATTTCATATTTGCTTCACTGTTGGGCTACACCCCTGCACTTACTTAGCTGGAGACACACAATAATGTATGATTTTGTGCATAATTCTTTGCTATTCTTCATGGCTTGTGCTGCTGAGACTGCAGGGAGCCTTTTTGCTAGTGCCTTTGGATTGCTGTACCATTTTGCGTGGTGCTAGATGCTTCTGTTTTGAAATGCCTAATTAGTGACTGCTAAAGAGCAGATAGAGGTCTGCTGAAGAATCACTAAAGCGGCTGCATTCATCTGCAATAAGGCACACCATGATGTCGTGAAAAATGTGCTCACAAGCTCAGTGAAGAGCAATTCCTAAGAAGTCATAGCTATGAGCAGACTTCTGTAGGAAACAAGAGAATGCAAAGATTAACCATGTTTTAGGGTATGCTGTGAAGTATTTCTGTGAATAAATGGTATTCTACAAGAGTAAATACTCTTAGATAAGCAATACTCCCCAAAACAGGAAAAACAAAGCTGTTTTCTATAATGAACTTTGACTGAAAATGCAAGTGCTGAAGATTTAGTGAAATATTTCCTAGACCATTGGCACCCTTTTTGCTAATCTCTAAAAAACAGGTAGAGGAACAGCAACTTACAGAAGGAATTTTACCTTTGAGGAAACTTGAACCAAGATTCAAGGCAAACAGCAGCTGCCTAAAAATACATTAATATTTCACTAGCAGAGAGCCTTCTTCCTGTAGTGATTGTTTATTCTTTTTGTTGCTCGGAGTAATTGGCTAGAGCAGTCACTTGCAGCTATTAGATACTCTCAGCTCCAGTGGAGATCATCAAGGCTTTGTGTGCATTTAGTTTCTGTTTGGAAACCACTGAGTCTCCAGAGTAGTTTACATCAGGGAGTGCTTTTGGCAATTGGTGAGTCCACTGAAAGAAATGAGATAAACTTATGCTTTTAATTTTCACTTGAGCAGCTGGGGTCTTACTGTGTAGTCCATTTTTTTTTGGGGGGGGGGGGGGGGGGGGGGGGGGGGAGTACATTGATGGAACAATTGTATACATCTAACTCTTGACCTGTGTGAATGTCTTATGTTTTATTCTCTGTACATCTCAAGGATGTACAGTTTTGACAGAAAAAACCCTAAATGCCCACCAAGGCAGGTAAACAGCTGTATCACAGCAAGTTCTTTTTCCCTAGTATAGGGAAATGTATAGAAATGTATAGAAAGACATTTGTATATAAAACTGTTTTCTGCAGTGATAGATGTGGCTATTTCTCACCTGGAAAGAGGCAAACACAGGCATTGGTGTGGGCTTTTTTTCCCCTCCTACACGATTGGAAAACAGAGCTCATAGAAAGCCATAGTTCAGTTTTAGTCTTCTGACCTCTGGTGTGAGTGTGAATGTGTCTAATTCAGAAAACAGGCGAACTTATATACTGTTCATGATCCTATGCTTTGCAGCAGCTAAGGGCAACAAGACACCATGTAGGAAATTGAGTTTCCCAGGCAGGTTATTCATGCAAGCAACACCCAAGTTCTAACTTGAAGTTTAATAGTTTGCTTCATATTGCGGTATCTTTGAGGAAATATCGTGTTGTGTGAATCCATAATAACTTCTTGACCTATTCAGATTTAATGTAACTGCCAGCTCCTTTCAAAAAGAGAAAGAGCACCAAAGTTGGTAAGTCTTTGTGCTCTTCAAGTATTTGAAAAGAACTGGTGGCATTGCACCTTTAATTCTTTAGTACTTCCATTTTTACCCCTGTCTGGGAAAGGAACCTCTCACTAGAGAACCAGCAAAATTTAAACATTTGGTTGAAACACGGAATTTTTTTTTTTAAATAGGCCAGTTATAGTGGCTTTCCTATCCTAACATCTGGTCAATGAACTTAAAATTCTAAAATATTTGTCTCAATGGAGATGATGTGTTAAATCTTATCAGTATGAAAGTTCTGTAAAGCATAATATTTTAAATTTTTTGAGATGGGTTTTCCTGGAAAAGCTCTTATTTGCATTTCTCTTGACATAATACTTAAAATAATTTCAAAAGGAAAGACAGACAATGTACATGGAATGATCTTGGAGAAAATATTAACCTTTTGGGGTTTGAGACTGAAGAATACTGAGGAGAAAGTACAGAGGAGTTCACAAAATCAATTAACTTCTGATGTCCTGAATTAAATGTGTAATAATTTCTATAGAAATGGGAAGCTAGTAGACGATTTCTTCTGGCTTTTTAAAAGTCTGTTGGTTACAAAACCATGATTATGCTCAATCTTTGCATGCACATTAATGTGTTGTAATTCATCTCTCCTTTCTGCCTTGAAATAGTGACAGTTGTAATAGCTAAATGTTTAAAAATTTAGAAGGTGTAGTTTTAATAAGCTTTGGAAATATTAATGTATGCTTTGAAAAGGTCTGCAATCTCGGCAAGAGGTGATTTGTCTTCATTAAAAAAGCATTTGGAAGACGATGTATAAATAGCAGAAACTATCTGGTTACTCAATCTGTAATTTATACACATCTGCGTGCTGTACATAACAAAAATATCTACAGAGTATGATGTAAATGAAAGTATGGGTTATCCCTGAAAGTGATTTTGCCATATGTGACAATATAGTACTATTCTGTAAACAAAGCAAACTTTATTGTGCTGTGAAATAAAGCATTTTATACAGTTCCAGTTTTTGGAAGGACTGACTTCTTCTCATCAAGATGAGGAAAGCATTGTCACTTGTTTGAGGTCTGTACAAGCATTTCACAATACACAAGAAAAAGATGCTACAGCTAATTACTTCAAAATTTATTGCATTTTAATTTTGGTTGCTATGACTTTTTCTTTCAAGATACATACTGATAAGACAAACTGATCAGTAACACTGAAAAGGGTCATGATTCTGGAGCTTGCATTTCTCTTCTGATCACAGCAGTTTGCATTCCCAATCACTTAACCAGAGTGTGTGTGGGAGCTAATGAGCACAGGAGAATAAATGCCAAAAAGTCATCTACTGATGAACCACAGGTATTGCTTCTGTTCTGCATTTCATGTACAGTTAGTTACTCGGGACACCTCTTATATGGCTGCATTCACTAGTAGCTAGCAAGTAGGCATCTGAGTTAAGACTGCAGAAATACCTGCTTTTGAGAACTGAAGTCCAAGAAGTTTCTTTGTCTTTTTGTTCAATGAGCATACTTTGGACAAGACACTGGTCCAAGCTAGATTTGTTTTAGTAGTAGTTTTTGCTGCTGGCAAGTGAATAACCACTTAAAGATGCGTATCTCATATTTCACTACAGTTTTCCAGGAACTGTCCCTGGACTTCCAGAATGCCTGTTCCCCTGGTTTGCTCATGCAAAATGCTGTATGGATCTTTATTGGGGGATTGATATTTCTTCCTGATTTTGCATCTGCTCTGGACTTCCTCTTCTTAAATGTAACTTTTCAGTGCTTCTGATTTTTATTTTTAATATTAAATCCTCTAATGGAAATCCATGAGGAGACATTGTTAATTTTATGGAGAATGAGAAAAGGGAGTTTCATTTATATCAAATTTCCTTTTTGAGGCTTCTGAGGCCAAGGTAATTTCACGTCCACCAGTACTGTGTGGTTAATTGAAGTTCCTTACATGTGATATTTTTCCAAAGAATAATTCATATTCACCCAGCATAGTGTTAATCTAGCTTCATATGTTCTGTATTAGACATTTCTACAATAGAGACAGTGGCTATGCAATATTTTTTCTCTGAGAAATAAAAAAAATATAAATCTGTCAGTATCAGGATTGTACATGGTGTGTTTGAAAAATCTATCCAACAAAGCATGATTGAAGATTTTGAATTGCTAAGCAATCATTACAATCTAGATGTAAATTAAATATAATCAGTAGTAGAGTGTTGTCCTCTTTAAAGATAAATATTTTCTTTAACATTGGAGTAAATATGCTCATTACTAAACCAAACTTGAATGTGACCTGCTCACATCAATTTTACATTTTCAGGTTTTTACAACTGCAATACAGTCAAAGTTCAGTGTTCAAATTTAAGTGTTCAGGCCTCCAAGATTCCTTGCATCCACATAGCACTGCATCGTTAACTTTCCTGGTTTGTAAAAATGTGTCTTATGCCAGCCAAAGTTGTCATTGCAGGGATCTTAGGGGGTGGGGGAAAACTAGGGAGGGAGACTGACGGTGTTTTGTGAATCCTTTGATGAGTACTTAGAATTCAACTTGTCTTGACATCTTATGTCCAAGTG
>NW_009623454.1:0-442 GCF_000690535.1 Cariama cristata
TCCCCGGGCACCCATGGGTGCTCCCTGGCGGTTGCAGGCATCTCCCAAGTCACCTCTCCAGCACCCATGGGTGCTCCAGGTTGGTTGAAGGCATCTCCCGGGCTTCCAACTCCTCCATCCCCAGCACCCATGGGTGCTCCTCACGGTCGGTGGGTGCTCCTCACCACCCATGGGTGCTCCAGGTGGGTTGGACCCATCCCCAGCAGCTCCTCGTCACCCACGGGTGCTCTTCACGGTCATCGCTTGCTCTCCGGCACCCATGGGTGCTCCACCGTGCCTGAAGGCATCTCCAGCCCTTCCACCTCCTCCTCTCCAGCAGCTCCCCAGCACCCATGGGTGCTCTTCATGGTCCTCGATCGCTTCCCATCACCCATGGGTGCTCCTTATGCTCGTTGGTCACTCTCTAGCACCCATGGGTGCTCCACCACGGGCGACATACTCT
>NW_009623455.1:0-346 GCF_000690535.1 Cariama cristata
GCTCCCAGGGCAGCGGAGGGGGAGGCCGGGCTCTCCCGTCCTGCCTCCACCCACGACCTTGAGCGCTGCCCGCGGAGAGCACGATGACCCCGCCGCGGTGGGTGATTTGGGGATGAGGGTGGTCCCCAGCCCGCGGGCTGCCCCAGGGCAGCTCGCCGGGAGGGTCTTCCCCACTGGTGCTTGGAGGCATCGGTCTCCCCTCTCCCTGGGACCTGACTGGGTTTGGGTGTTCAGGGCAGACCTCTGGCCAAACCAGCACTGCAGGAGGTACCCCCTGCAGTGGAGACCCCCCCAGCCTCACCCTGCACCCCCCTCTGCACTTGCACAGCCCTACCTCAACCAGATG
>NW_009623455.1:380-909 GCF_000690535.1 Cariama cristata
TCCCTGGAGAGAGGAGTGGGTGCTTGTGGCTGAGGTGGCATCAGACAGCACCTCGGTAGCACGGGTCCCTTAGGGCAGGGCACGGTGGCCGGGACCCCTTGACATGGGGGGGCAACTGCAGGGTGCTGGTGACATCCTCCTCCATCTTCTCCTTCCCCAGGTTTTACTGGGACTTCACGATGCTGCTCTTCATGGTGGGCAACCTGATCATCATTCCCGTGGGCATCACCTTCTTCAAGGAGGAGACCACAGCGCCCTGGATCGTGTTCAACGTGGTCTCCGACACCTTCTTCCTGATGGACCTGGTGCTGAACTTCCGGACAGGGATTGTCATTGAGGACAACACGGAAATCATCCTGGACCCTGAGAGGATCAAGAAAAAGTACCTCAAGACCTGGTTTGTGGTGGACTTTGTCTCCTCCATCCCCGTGGACTACGTCTTCCTCATTGTGGAGAAGGGCATAGACTCGGAGGTGTACAAGACAGCCCGTGCCCTCCGCATCGTCCGCTTCACCAAGATCCTCAGCCT
>NW_009623456.1:0-3678 GCF_000690535.1 Cariama cristata
ATAATGATTCTATGATTCTATGAAATAGCAGAACAGGTAAAGTGGTGGATCAGGAAAGCACCTGGTATCCAGCTCTGCACTCAGATTGCTCCTCCAGGCTGAAACACTCTGCTTCACTGCTGGCTGGACAAATTAAGCAAGGTTTCGCACAGAACGGAACTAGCACCACCACCTCTCTACTGTCAATAAAGTGAAACACGGGCCATGTAGGCTGTAGGCAGACTTTCCTCTGCTAATAGGTTAGAGTACCTGCACGTCTTTCTTGTCACTAGACACTGACTCTTTCACTGTGTATGTAAAGCATTGACTACTGAGGTACCACTCGTTTTAAAAAAAAAATCTAGAGAAAACCTCAACTATAAAAAGTGCCGATCCCATTGAAAGAACCAAATTTTTAAGAAATTTAAAGTGTCCCAGCTGAATTTCTTTCCCCAAACGTTACCCAGTATCATTTAAATACTAGTTTATCCTACCTATCACACCAAATTCATTTTTAAAATGTTCTGAAACCTTCAGTTGCTTAACATGTGCTTTTTCTTTGAAAACAATTACCAGAGTCTGGGAAATTCTTCAGTATTTTTGAGAGCCAGAGCAGCTGGCAGATGTCTGTATCAATCTATATGCTTTTAGAGACCCTTTATAATCAAGAGCCTGTGTTTAATTCCTGTTTAAAACTTACACTGTCAAAAAGCACAAGCTCATTCTGGTAGGCACGGAATAGACATATAACAAATGGCAGCTCCTGCACATATGTCTTTAATTTTAACTCCGTCAAACCTACTGGATCAATGACTTAATTCTCCTCACTTCCTTCCTGAGAAACTACTTATATTGTTCTGTATATGTCATTGACAGAACTGCTGCATAATGCTATACTTAATTTCATGAGGTAAACAGTTGCACAGGACGACTCAAATAAATGCAGCTAATTCACAAAACTTGAATTTCCATGAATTACTCTAAACAATATTTATGTTCATTTGACCTCAGGAGCAAAGGTCTGTGCTCTAAGTATCCACACCTCCTGCCCCCAAATAAACAAAGAGATTTTCGGAGAAAACCAGTTTGGAAGACAGAAGGAGAAAGCAAACAACTGTATCAAAAATTACGACATGGAATAGGAGATGCCACTAATTTCATTCATTTTGGTTTATGTTGGGTTCCACATAATCCCTGGGCATGGGTAGCTCTTGCTATATGCAGGGATGTTCAGACATCTCTACACCACAAGCCTAAGGCCTAATCCTATAACCACACCTCATACTTAGTCATGAGATTTAGCTGGACTAACCTGGAAGTAAGGTGGGATCACACAGATCCAGGAAAAGCGAGCAGAGAGGAGCTGGCAGTCCTGACGCGGAGATCGGGTGGCACTAGCGGCAGCTGCCAGTGCTCTACTCTGCCTCACTAAGATGGAAAGGGTCGAGCTTTTCAAGCAGCGCTCACTCTCAGGGCAGCAGTCTGCCCATAAATGAAGATGCTACTCAGACTGTCCGTTTGCTCGTTGGCTATCTGAGCAAGTATAGTGTGGCTCAGTTTGCTGGTAATGCGTATCAATTAACAACTGGAAAATACACTCCATATTATTGCCACTGCTGTATGAAATATTTCTAATTGTTTCTAATTCAAAAGACATTGTCTAGGTTTACAACAAACCAACAGTAATACATGCTATTTGTTATTATTAAGTGCTTCCAACCTACAATTACATTGAACTCTATGTGCTATCACTTCTTTAATTTAGATGAATCAAATTGTCAACATACTTGTCACCAAACTGCATTAATCTGAGTAATATTCAAGGGGCAATGTTCACAATGTGCCCAATGCTGAGCTACTCATTATGTCTGTTGGGCACGCCCAAAGGTTTGGACAGTTGTATCAACACCTCCCAGAGTACGACACCATAGTTAACCACTTCTGTTCTTGACACTGCTCAAGGTTTGTACGACTCACCTCAGCAGCAACGCTGCTGGAATGTTTTACGCTTATTGCTCTTGAAGAAGTGATATTTTCATCTCCATTGTTGAAAGATCAGAAGAACAAAAGAAATCCTTACTTTCATCTGGTCAGCAGAACGCAGGTAGGGAATTTCATCCAGTAGAATGGTCCTACCAAAGGCTTCCTCCTTAATGGTTAAAGTCAAGGAAATCATTAATAGCAAAATTGGACAGTTAAAACGTTATAACAAATCACAAAATTTGTATCATTATAAACAACCCATTCTTCCCATTTGCAGGTCTCTGAACAAATCGCTGACTCTCAGATGCCATGTGGACTATTCTGTCCTCCAAGTAGCAAGTAGGAAGCTTAGCACAGTTGTCAGGTTAAAGCCTTGTGTCAGTTCACAGATACACGAGTAGTATCTCAGACTCACAGGCATTAATGCTGAATGGAAGAAACTGCAGTTTCCATAGTCAAGCAGAAGAGCAGAGCCAAACCACGCAGCTAATGCATGTAAATCTCATTATCTCCACAGAGAAAAGCTTCGTTGCGTTTTTAGAACAAGCCACCATCGAAGCCAGTATAATCACAGCAGTTTGGCAAAAAGACACCAGGTTAGCTTTAACCAAGCTGCCACAGGTGCTTTCAGAAGTGCAGAGATCACCACGAGCTGCATGGCCCAAATCTGAGCTCTGCTCCCCACCAGCCCCCATGCACCACTCTGAAGTCCCTGAAAGTCCCTCTGCGGGAACAACTGCAAAGCTTCACTCACTGAAATTGAATCCGGTCTTCCTGCAAGCCTATTAGTTCAAACAGAAGAAAAGGTTGCTCTGAACAAAAGATATCAAAAGACATAAGGAGGTCTGGGGCAGCCAACACCAATCTTACTAAGGCACCCTCTCAGTATCAAACAGCATTATCATTTCAAAGAGGTTTTCTACAAATTCCCTAACTCAAATTTGACAGTTTCCTCCTATCTAGTGAGCTAAGTGAGCCTGAAATCGTTCTTTGTTGTCATCTGAGTCATCTTTGAACTAAGTATCAACCACCAAACTCCCTAGCACTGCGGTGCGACCGCAGGAACCAGCATGAGACAGAAAGGCATTTTACATGCAGAGGAGATACGTCTTCAGCTTTAGACTAAAGAACCAGAGTAGTCAACACATGAAAGCTATTCAAAACACTAGTTCTACACACCCAGCTACCATGCTGAGCCTTGCAGAAAAGGCAGATAAGAAGGACAGTGCCAGGTAAGTAAAAGAGGGTAGGCACAAATAAATTCTGTCTGTACACAGCCAAGTTGAATGAGAATCTTGAACCTCAAGAGGTTTGCACTAGAGCCAGAAACGAGTGCCTTGAAAAGGAAGACCACCACAAATGGCCAGCAATTGCTATTGGATACCAGACTTCACTGCCACATCACTGTCACCATGCACTAGTCTAGCACTGAGGAGTTATTTTGCCTCTCAGTTAACTCACAGAACTTCACTTCAATGTCAAGATCGTACAGATGTGTGTAAGAAACACACGTTTTTGAAAATCAACTCTGAGCTGATTTCAATTAACTTTTCCACATCCAGAAAATACAATAAGGAGGAAAGAAAGATTGCTAACGAGAAACTTACTTTGTCATCGTTGGCTTACAAAGTTGGGAACTTCCGACTTGCAATAGCATTTTAAACATCAATTGATTTTAAGGCAGTCAGTAAGAAGATTAATAGGCACCTACACTTG
>NW_009623457.1:0-4828 GCF_000690535.1 Cariama cristata
GTCCGCCCTTCGGTGTGGTGGTGTTCCTGCCCTGCGCTCTCCACAGCAAGTGGCGCCGGGAACCCTATAAGACTGTTTTGTTTTTTTTCCTTGAAGATTTGTAAAAATTAATGGTATACTCGTAAAAATTTCAAGGTTCACACCAGTCTTAAAAGTTTAGGGACTGCTTTGCATCATGATGCCTCTTATACTAAGCTGTATCCTTAACGCTGGATTACTGAATAAAATATGTTGTGTATGTATGTATTTTTCTTTTTTTATTCCTTTATAGGGGATATTTTAAACCTACAGGTCTATTATCCTTGGGAGTTCCTTTCCAGCTCTCCTTGCAGAACAGTTGTATTCCCATTAATGACATCTGGAGTTACCTACTGGGTGATCAAGTCCTTGCAGCAGCTGGACATATGTTCAAGTTGCATCAACAGCTACACCCTTCTTGTATCACCTCGCCTTCTCTTTACAATCTTTTCTTTCATACTTGACTATAGTGTTTATCGATTAGCTCCTTTCTGGGAAGTGGATCCATGGAAAGCACTGGTACTTCTTGCCGGATCGTATGTCACTCTGGTATTTTATACAAGAACGTTTACCAACACGCTTGAAGGACTTCTCTTTGCTCTTCTGATGGTATTGGTTTCCTCAAGAAAGTCTGATGGCAGCTTAGCAGAGCCTACAAGCAGCTCTCTCGTGGGTATTATAACAACTGCTGGGTTTTTCAACAGGCCAACCTTTCTGGCATTTGCTCTAATGCCCCTGCTTTACTGGGCAGGTTTAATTGTTGACTCTCAAAAGAGCGTTAAAACTGTCATAAACCACTTTTTGAAGCTTGTCCTATGTGCATGTTTTACTGCCATTGTTTTCATAACAGCCGACACCTTCTATTTTACCTCCGTGGGCTTAGACAACATCTACAGCATTAGAAAGAGCAGCCTATTTGATTTAATAGGTCAATTAAATGAGAAAATGATAGTAACCCCTTTCAATTTTCTCAGCTATAATCTTAATCCTCATAATCTTGCACTGCACGGAAGTCACCCACGAGTTACACATTTTACAGTCAATGGAATAATGCTCTTTGGGATCTTACATATTCTGGCCATTGGTGCCGGTTTTAAAATGTTAAAGAAGTATATCCATCAATTAATAGGGGTCAGATCATATTACCATGGGTCGTCTGGGCTATTGGTGCATTCCGAGGGCAATCCAACATTACTGCTGTTTTATTTTGTTCCCTTGGCATTTCTCTCCCTATTCAGTCACCAAGAACCTCGGTTTCTCATTCCCCTCATCTTGCCATTAGTCCTGTTCAGCACATCACAGAATAGAGCTATGAAGTGGAAACATGTCATTATTATTTTCAATATTGTCGGGGCTTTGCTGTTTGGGTGCTTACACCAAGGAGGACTGATACCATGTTTGTTTCACTTGGAGCAACTCATGCGCTCTCCAGAGTCCTCAAACCATCCAAGACACTATACTCTACTCTTTGCTCACACCTACATGCCTCCTAGGTCTCTGCTTAACATCAAGAAGAGAGACACGCATATAGAAGTCATTGATATGGCTGGGTCTGAAGAAGAAACCCTCTGCCAAACAGTGGAGCAGCAAGCAAACAATTTTACCTGCAACGACTGTCATGTCTTTGTTATAATCCCTGGTACAGTCAGAGCCACAATTACAAAATGTGGTGTCTCATTCAAGAATGAGACTTTGATATTTCCACACTTATCAATGGAAGACCCACCACAAATATCCTTTCTATTCAGTGGAAATTGGAGGAGTCAGTTAGGACTGTACATCCTTCAGCTAGACAGAGATCAGCAGAGCCTTTAGATTTGAGGAGAACAATGTTTTAGTTTTTCACTTCACTTGGGCGCTGCCCAAAGGTGCTGCGGGACCTTCCTCTTCACAGATCCAACTTCAGCACAAGTAGTGGCACTGGGAGCTTCCCTGAGTCTCTTTATTCCCCTTCTTCATGCTCCTACACTCACCAGCATAGCCAGTTCTGGATAGAACCTGCTTAAAATTTGAGTTATCCAGCCCCATGTGGGGTTTCATAGGAAGCTGTGTAATTTTCCTGATGAGAGAGGATGAAATCAGAGGCCACCAAAACAGTGATTCAAGTATAGCTCTTTCCATGTGAGATTTATTTTTGAAAGTTCTTATAATGTCTGACAGAGGATTTGTGGATTGTGTGGTTTTTACTGATAACAGGCATTAACCCAGCTGCTGGAGAGAGGTTACAGGACTAGACAAAAGCTGGTCTGACTCAATAAGGTTTTATTTTTATGCTCTTAAAGAGCCTCCACTCAGTTATTAGACCAGATTGCAGGCACAATATAGGCACCAGCACTGTAATACTGTCTTGGGTGGTTCTGTCTTGAAAAATCCCCAGTGTTGATCTGACAGAATCTGATTTAGAACACAGAAGATGCTTCAGCACAAGTACTTCTGCTAAATCCTAAAATCCAAGCTTTGCCTGTTTAGCGTTTCTTGCCACAGTTCTATTTTTGTGGACGTACTACATATGTATTACATACAGCAGCTTGAGAATGCTGCATTTTGATGGCATGAAGCCCATCTGTTGTTTAGCTACTGCAAAGGGGACAGCCCTTCCCTTGCGCACTCCCACTGCGGGTCTCGCAGCTTTCATGGCCCTCTCGTGGCTTTAACACTGGCAGTGGTGCACAGCGGGCCCTGCCCTGCGCTGGTTCAAGGAGCTGTGCAGGGAGAAAACAGAGAACTCAAGAGGTATTTGATCCTTTGTATGTATTTGACCAGATGGATCTCTGAACCGGCTTACCGCAGGGTTAGAGATCCACTGGTTCTGCTGCAGGGGAGCATGTGAGGATCCGAGGGAGGAGCTGCATCCCCTGTGCTCCCCTCCCCTTTCAGGAACTGCTCCCCATTAAATCAGCTTAGTGAGAATAACAGATTACATCCTGGTTCTCTGTTGGAGAGTAGTCTGATTTTAAAGCGGGATACAAATAACCGTGAGCTTCAGCTGCGAATGACGTATATGCTTAATAGTATAGCACAACTAACAATTTCTGGTTTTGCCTGCATGGACTTCTGGATCCAAAACATCCCTACGTGGAGGGAGATACTAATTTGGCACATGCATTGTAGGTCAAGCCCCTCTCTGTGAAACAAATCCGACACTTGAATTCTTTCTGCTCACAAAGGCAGTAATGCTTTTGCAGTTCTTCATTCACACAGCTTTACGTAAGGTCTTATGAGCCAGTTTTTCAGCAGAGACAATATAGGTTGATGCCAGACTCTAAAGGGAAGCTAGAAAAAAAATCCCTGTGTGAAGGATTTGCCTGTATCTTCCAAACTATACATACGGGTCTAGATTTTTAGGTAACATAGCTCTTGCTCTCTTGTAAAGCATTTTGTGTTGTCTCCCCTACATGTTCATCCCTCATCCCTCATTATTGACAGGCCTGTAAATTAAAGGTGCATGTTTTTGGGGGAGGTAGGGGGAGAGAGGGGGGGTGTGATGTTTGTACTGATGTCTCAAGAAGTGGTGGAAGTAATTATGCAAGCATTGTGACACCAAATATATTTTCAAAGCTAATTTCCTCCTTGCTCTCTTATATTAGGACAACAGCCATGTGCCACACCTTGTACTCCATGTCCTGCTTACTGTTTTCAGCTTTCTTAAACAACTTAAGTTTTGAAAATTATTTTCATAAAACTTACGATCTCTGGTAATCTCAGTGGGGGAGATCTTGAAACTCTTCAGGGACGAGATGGAGCACCACTCTCAGGGCACATTGACTTCTCTACCACTGCACAGGTAACCTGTGATACAGCCAGGAAGAGAACCTGGACTACAAATACTAACTCAGACTGAAAATACATGGCTTTTGTCTCACCAGCTAGACCTTTATAATTTACACCGTAGATGCAGTTTTTCAATCCATGCACACCTAAGTCTTTGTTGGTGGGAGGTTTAATTTTACCAGCAATACTGGAAACTGTATCTCGGATAATTTGCAAGGTTCTTTTCACCTGGGGTGATACAAAGAATGGAAATCATCTTCCGCAGTTAACTAAGTATCTAGTCAGCCGGACTAAATTGTGGAACATGCTATGAAGGAAGGTTATCTACTTTCGTCTCATTATGTTGTTAGATACAGCAACTTAAGTAAACCAGCCCAGTACATCACGTGACGCATAAATCCTTTTTCATATTTATATTTAGGATGGCTCTATTGCTCACTTTTCCCCCCTAAACCCCTCTTGCTACCATAGACTTGAGGTGTGCTTTAGGATAGCTACTGAATCTCTTTTACCTACCTGTAGAACAGGCAATTATCCTATCCATCACCATCATCATCAACTTAGAGCTCTTTTTGTATCAAAGTTGTACCAAATGTAGAATATTACTGTTGCATAGACAGAAATTGTTAAAGGAAGTCCAGTGAGAAGTTTAGTTTTATTTCAAGTTTCTTATCAAGCACTTAAAAGTGACAATCTTGACAGTATTCTGGATGATGTTTAATGTGAGTCTGCCTTCTGCCTGTTACTGAGTACTGTGGAAAGTGTAAACTGACTTTGAAATGAAAATCCATCACACCAATAAACAGCATGCTTCACGTTTTCATGCCTGGACTCGGGAGCCACTCACGGCTATGTGCTATGGAAAAGCAGCAGAAGTCCGCAGCTCGCGATCCGCGTTACACAGGCCGGGATAACGCCGGGGTCCTCCGTGGCTGGCGCAGCAGGGCGGTGCACCGCCGGCTCCAGGAGAGGCTGACGGGGTCCGGCTGTCACCAAGAGCCCGTCACTAAGGCCCCGGGGCCCGTCCACCCGCCGGCTC
>NW_009623458.1:0-16210 GCF_000690535.1 Cariama cristata
TTTTTTTTTTTCCAAAAACGTGTTGATTACTAAACTTAATACTTGCACCTTTTTGAACCTACTCATAAAGAAACACTATGGATATGGAATTCAAACCATTTCTGCATGAGACTACACCATAACAAACACATCTGTAGTTGCTACTTGCAGTTCAACTTTGATAACCTACAATCCTGACACATTGATCTTTCCAGTACAATTGGTGAGTTTGAAGTAGTTCCTTCCATCAGGACTTCTCATACCAGCACACCAAAAAGTAATATTCCAAAAATTTTGCACCAGCTTACGTAAACTGATGGTGCTGCCTAAGCCACAGAGTTGCAGAACACGCAAGCAAAAATAAATGGTTGACCTCAGACAAGCTGCTTATTCTACCAAAGGCCAATGTAACTATGGCTGGTTGCTACATCTGTGTTGCAATTCAACCCAAGACTGGAGACCTAAATAAAAAAAGAATGGCAAAGATCATTAGCCCACAGGTAAGGGCAGGTTCACTACTTGTTGTCATTACAGGAGGAATTTGCTAGTGTTGCACAAAAATAAGAGCAGCTCAAAATTTTGTCTATACCGTTCCACGAGTTGCAGCACTTTGAGCAAACCACATTTCATTCTGCCTTTCACATTATTAGACCAAACCAGAAACTAATATGCAGTATCCATATTACAGAGCTGAAGAGCTTTCAAAATGCCACTAGGATGCACAGCAGCAAAAGAGATCAGACTGCCACTTTCAGTGAAGAGTGCCACAACGTCCCACAAGAGAATTTTGATTTTACCTCTTTGGAGTACAGTTTCCTTTTAAGAACATAATAACATTATGCATAAAAGTAAATATCATGTTACAAGTCCAGCTAAGTAAAGCATACCCAGTCACATAAATTATGAAGCACCATAGCACTAAGTGTTTCCCTTTAAATAAATGACCTCAGCCTGTGACTGGGGCTGTAATTAATTTTTTTTTTCTTCCAACAGTTTGAAAAATGTATCCAGTGTCGGGCTCCCTCTGTGTAGCCTTAAACATAATTACTGGAGCTCTTACTTTAATTAGTGTCTTTCCTAGGCCTTTTTTACTAGTATTTACTACACCCTGCCAGCTACTTGACTGTTGTGAAAAGCAGCTTTACACAGACTGGCAGGGTCTCCCCTTGTTCAGAGCAGCCGGGTCAGTGGCAGATGTGCGCCTTTCAGAACTCACAAGAAAATCTCATACCCAAGAAGGGGAAAATAAAAAAAGCTTTCCAACGTAAGACTTGCAATTTTTTCCATATGCTGCCTTCAGAAAAAGCTTGCAAATAGTCCATCAGATTCAATGGGGGCATAGTTTTTGTCCGAGTATGCCCTGCCAGTTGGGTGCTACAACACGCTGCTCTACACAGCCCTACTTGTACCCCTGTGTTGTGTCACCTCAGAGAATGCATGTATTCAGAGAACCAAAGCCAAGCTATTTTTCAGGGCTTTTTTTTTGCTCATTTGCTTTTAAACGATAGCTGCAAGTTTGTAAAGCTGCAGTGGCAGCTGCTTGCCACATAGTGACCAATTGAGCACACTGTTATTTACGTAGCTCAGAGATGGTAACTCGGAACGACCTTAACGATTACTTACGGGTGCAATAGGTGAGATTACACACTTCTCTTCACAGAGTAGTTAAATAATATCTTTTCATTCTCCATTATGTGCTGGTAGCCTGATCTGAGTTCACTCTGGTCTAGGCAGGAGATTGGACCAGGTGACATCCAGAGATCCTTTTTAAGGCAAATAATTCTGTGATTCAGTGTGGGAGAGAGAAGCCAAACCTATAATTTTATTACAAGTTTTGCAACAAAAAAATAATACATTTGCGACATGGGTGCTAACTTGTGGGTAAGAAAGTTATTGCCCGCTTCTAAACTTTTCTGGCATAGTATCTGCTGTAGACCGAAGCTTTCAGGAACACAGTTGAGGTCTGTATACACTGCAGCACATGCATCTTGTGAGATATACTTGAGAGATTTTTAATGTGATTACTCCCACTGGAGTTTATAAGATAGTTGCCGTGATACTGAGTTCAGTGTGCATTACATCAGCTCTCGCTGGGCAACAAACTACAGCGATGAACAGGAGCAAAGAGATCTCACTGTCTGCTTATGAAATCTAGAAAGCTTTCGTAGAGAGCAAGTAGACTGTATTTCTGTTTAAAGATAGTCTGGTTTTAATTTTCCAGTTTTACTTTTCACAGCATAGCATGTCCCATCAGTTCTTCCACACAAACACAAAGAGGGATTTCTCTACACAGAATATTCGTGTTGCCAGCTCTGCCTACAGAGTTGCACAGGCCTGCTGGATGCATGTTTGTAGGTAAACCACTAAACTGGAAAAGAATTATAGCAAGAAGTTGTGGGAACACAGACAGATTGTAGTTCCAAGTGGTTTCAGTGTTTTATGATGCATGTTAATATGTTTGCTCTCTTTTGCTAATTTTTTTCTATTATCCAAACAGGGGAAGGTAGAAGAAAGTTTAAGATTTTTCTTAGAGATTATTTGATCAAAATAACATTCTAGCAATGAAAAGCTGTCAAAATGTCAAAAGCCTGTTTTTTATTAAGCAAATTATGGTATGGAAAATAAGTAGTTTCCTGTTCATTGGTTCTTGACACAGGCTAGAGGAAGTTCTGTTCTGCTGCTCAGCAGTCCTGAAGCATCTTCCATAGCTGCCTCAAAGGCTAAGAAATGCTTCATGAAAGCCTTGATCAGGGGAGGCTGTAAATAAATATATATATATATATTCTTAAAGACAGTAATAATAAAATGGACCCTCACAAAGCTCTCTTCACCACCCCAGTTCCCACATTTGGAAATACACTGAAGCATATAGAGATTTGCCATCCACCTGGAAGGCTCAGATGCCAATTTTGACTACACTGAAAAATGGGTTTCAATGCAGGCTACCTATATTGTCTTACATTATCAGATTTATTGCTATTGCACCTGAGCCAGCACAACTATGCTAAGACACAATGTCAACCATTGCACTGATGGAGCTTCAGTCCCTCTATCCCATTAGTTCTTTGATCTCTACTGATAGAAGTCCAGTGAGGCGAGCAAGCATAGAGAAAACATGGCCAAAGTTGCAAGCAACTAATATCCTCAAGCTTCACAAATCATAATAGACCAAGATCAATGATTTTTTCCATATTATGTCCTTGCAGCTGGCCAGCTGTTCCACAGATCATTTTTTACTTCTCAGAACAGGTGAAATTACTAGTTTCTGGAATAGTTAGAGCAGGATGGGTAGTCCACTTGGTATTGCAAGTAAGTAAGTTAGGAATATTTTATTAATGCATACCCCATTTTGTTGCTAAACAAGAGACAACGTTCCCTCTGCTTCTCTAATTCAGCTTTATGGCAGTGACAAGAACAAACCATTGACCCTCAGGCTATCTTGCCAAGCACTCAAAACAGCACCCTTGGTATAGTAAAAGTTATTTCTGAAATTCAAAGAAGATGCAAAAAATTGTCCTGACAGCAGAAGTTCAGCTTAGAGCATTTAACAAAGTCTGATCTGGGAAGTTTATTTCTATGAGGATTTATTCCCTTTAAACACAAGGTTTTCAGAAATAGCTAAGTCTTAGAGCTGTTATCTTATCAAATATGGCAAAGTTTCTAAAAATAGTAAACACCATCCTCCTAAGAGCTGGAAATATGGTAGAATTTATTGAAGGACCAAAGCAAAGTGAGATTCCTGAATTACATGAGCATTTCAGATTCTCCAATCAGAAAAGCTGACATAGTATAGAGGAGTATAACAAGTATAAGATGTGTACGAGGAATATTTAGATACTTATAAAAATAGCATATTACCAAGTGAACAAACAAAGGGGAGAGGAAAATCATGTTTAAAATTGAGGCAAAGCTAAATTTCAGACACATTCACGCACTGCCTGCTGGGACATCTCAAGGATTCATATAATGCTGCAATAGCACTATGACATTTAATTAGCTCTCTTCAAATCATTATAGTTCTGAAAAAGTAGAGAAAGTATAGAAATGACAATACTGGAAGAGACATAGCAAGTTACAGACGGATATTTTAACTCTGAGGTTTCCATTTGAAATTTCACTCAGCTCAGTCACTAAGCACTACAGAATAAGATGACAGCCTGAATCCATTCCTTACATTTGTGTCTATCCAAGACACTTATTACAGTATTTATCCCATTCAGACATGCACCCATTAATCAGATGCCCTAGGTAAACAGCATCTGATCAGATATAGTGTTTGAACCACCAACACGGAGCCTTCCGCAGGAGACTCAGTCACAAAAAATGATGTAAGTACAACTAAAGCTTCTTTGGAAGAAAAGCAAAGAGCTGAACAAGACATTAGAGTCTTGCCACACCAATATCCAGCTTATGTTACTGTAGCAAGACTAACATGAAGGCAAAGCAGGGAAAAATATTAAACATTTCTACATGGTAGGAAAACACTTGTCTACCATCAAATTCAGCAGAAGCAAGTTCACCAGCCAGTTTCAGTTGTCAATAATATAAAACCAGACTGTGTGGTCTAAGTCCACAAATAGAGAATGAAAAAAAAAAAAAAAAAAAATCCCTTTTTAGGAGACTGGACCTACTTTTTTGGCAAGAAAAATTACCTTTTCCTAAAGGTCTTGTGTTAGAGTTGCGCTTCCCAAGCCACCTCTACAGTCAGAAATCAGACCATGTATTTAGAAACATATATATACTTGAATAATTAAAAGTATCATGTCACCATGGAAGAGATTTTACCAGTCTTACAGGGCTGAGATTATTAGGGCAATTAATTACGTGATGCTCCTGAAAGCAAAGAGATAAGACCTCAACCTGCTAACACATACATTTATTGTATGGAGTCTTTTTTCAGTATCGTAACACACCCCATCTGCAATATAACTCTACGGTCAAAATTATTTTAGAAAAATTAGTTGACTGATATGTGAGATGGTGCTTTAGCCTCAACAAGAATCTTAGCTCCTTAAAAGTGTTTGTCTCAAAAATATTTTCTCATGAGCAAATTAACTCTTTAACAACCAATGCTTTATTTTATTTTTAAAGTAGGGCTAGTTCCTTGGACAGCAGTAGTCTTTAATCATCGGCAAGGAAAAAAAATTGCTAACAAGGTTCAGAGGTAGGCATCTGCAGCATAAAACAAAGAATTGTGGCCAGGAACCCTTGGCAGCAAAACTGCTGAGACTATTAATTATAACTTTTGTTTACATTGGCAGAAGCTACTAAAAAGTTAAAATATATGGTGCACTTTGATATCACGGGGAGCACAGGGAATGATGCCAACTTCAACTCAGTCCGGTCTAAAATTATGTTTCAGAAGAAAGAAAAGCACTTACCCACAGATAATGCAGCGACTCCATTTAGTTTAAGATTGATCATTGAAAAATTCACTAGTATTACAAATTTAGGCTATCCAGACTGGGAGGTTAATATTGGTTTCCATCAGTTCTCCTTTCAACATTTAATATTTTTCAAGGTTAAACCACTTCTAGATTTTCAGCCAAAAGTATCAAAACCCAGTGGTTTCAAGATCACTGCTTCTATTTTTCTACTGTGTACTTTTTGAGAAATGCTGGATGCTAAAGATGACAATTATTGTCACTTGTGCATAATAAATACCCATTTTTTTAATGTAACTTCTCAACTGTTCCCATCCATCATTAGCATAACAGGGATGCATGCTGGAATAGAAGGCAGCTGAAAACAGAGACTTCAATAATGCACATGACACCACCCGTACCATCAGCTACCTTCTGCAAGAAGTGCTTGTATGCAGTATTATACAAACTGGCTACTGGATAAATGCCAGTAAAACCAAGAAAAGGTGTGTGTGAGTTGGAAGAGTGGGAGGGAAATGGAAAAGAAGTTGAGATCTCCAACAGAGACAAAGAAACCATCCTGTCAGCTGCAAAAACCCAATGCTAACTCCTCGTAGAAGATTTTTTCCAGAGACAGTTTGATTTAAGTCACTGGCATCGCTAGAAAATTTCTTTCACCATCCAAGCTTGTTCTTTTTAGACCATTTTTACCATTTTACTCATTAGAGGTCTTTAAAAAACATATGATATCCTGACCCCAACCCCTACGACTGTCATCTTTTTCCTCATCAAAAACACAACAAGGAAGCACTGGCTTCGGTAATTTGCCTCCAGTTATGTTTGAAGCCAACAAATATAGAATCTGTCTTACAGAAAAAAGCATACCTTTCCAAATTTCACTTTTGGAATGTCAAATGTGAGTTCAAAATTCAACGAGTACCGTACATTTTGGAAACGGTAGGCCAATTTTCTCCATCAGCACTGTGCTTAGGGGCCATAAGCAATATTAACAGAATCAAAAGCAGAACTGAAGCTAATGTACTGAGCAGACACTTTTCTTGAGACAGTAGTGTTCATACACTAAGGCCAGAAAAGGCTTGTCCAATAAAATGACTAAGTATGGGACATAAGGCTTACTCTAGAAATTCAGAAAAAAAATCTTTCAGACAGGCATCCAGTCTTGAATGGACAGGTCTGTGAGTACTGAATTCATCGCTACCCTTTCATCACTTTTTCCAAAAGTTAATTTCTTCCACTATTAAATAGAGTCTTTTCAGTCTGCAGTAGTATGGCTTTAGTTTCCAGTTGCTGCATCCTACTATATCTTCTTAAACTATGAAAAGCCATTTATCAAGTACCTGGTATTTACTTTTCAGCTAGTAAGTCACTCTTAACTCCTTTTGGGAGCCTAAAATCAACTGAAGCTCCTCAGGACTTACACTGACTCACGATGTCCGTTTAGACTGACTCCACAGCACAGTCAGGTGTTGTGCAAGCCAGCGAGAACATTGTGCAAGCCCCTGCTCTCAGTTCCCTTCTTAAACATTCAGGGGCTTTTAGCAGATCCTCAGCATTCACCAGCTGATGATTATTGGACTCATTCCCTCATCTCCAAGAAAAATAAAAATTTAAAAAAAAAAAAAAGGCATAACCCTTCAGGAAGGGCTGCCAGTGACTGCAATTGCTGATACTCTGCTCTAAGAGGTATATGATGATCAGGAACAGCACTACCAAAGAAAACTCCATAAAGTCAATGTTATCACAGGTCTGAGGGCCAACCATAAGTTGCAGTTACAATGAGTAAGAACTAAACCTCTAAGTGGATTTAAATGCAGCTGATTTTCTGTCATTTAAATTCCTTTAGAAAGGAAGTATTACACCAAACCAAAAAATTAGAGAAATCCACTACTTTAAAATTAATACTTTTTATCAACTTACCAGGATTTATCTTCATATTCCTGTCAGTCTCCTTTCCACTGACTTCTTGTCAAGCTTGTCAAGCCAGTCTTGTAGTAAACTCTTGTTAAAGGTCACTGCCAGCCACTTCACTGCTTCGAACCCAACAGGTTACAGGCTGGTAATTACCTGGGGTGCTCTATTTAGGAAGATCCAGGAGATTAAAAGGCTGTTTTCTAAATCCAGGAATTATATATGAGAATTTTATGGTCCAATTCCCTTGCATGAGGGAAGTTTCCAGAATGCTAGGGGAGGGAGTATTTGGGAGAAGAGAAGCAGAAGGTGGGACTTCACCAACAAAGGAGCCTGTGGTACAGCTAAAAAGCAAGGAATAACAAGCCATATCTGACAGATGTCAAGAGACTTCCATGGACCTGGACAGGATTACATAAAGTTTGCTGTAGCCCTGAAGGCCACAGCATTGCTGTCCCAAAACCAACAAGTAGGTGTCTAAGCAAGGAGTTATACAGTTATGCTCACAGCAGTGTCTCATCACACTAAGGTGTTGTGGTTGTTTGTTTGTCTTTTTTTTTTTTTTTTTAAACATTAGGGTAAAATACTCCATTTCCAATTGGCATCAACAAGCTTTCTGCACCAGCCTACTAAGCGTCTCATTTTTTTTCCATTTCAAGAGAAAAACAGGAGGTTGCCGGTTACCCCAGAATATCCCTCTCTTTTCCCCTTCCCAGATACAAAAATCAGAAGTCACCATTGAGAACTTCCATTGTTTCTACTGTATTAGCAATCCTACTGCTTTTACCACTGCTGGTTTCTTCGCTTTTAGATCAGTTAAAGTTTTTGCATAGAGCTGATAACAGTGCCTTTCTCCTTGCATGCTTTCTTTCCTCAGCTTTTCTATCATGGGACTTGGCAGATACCTTGGGAGATACCATGCCAGATTCCCTTTGCTGCAACATACTGGCCTTAATTTTCAGGGAAGCAAAATTCTTTCTTCCCAACGAAGAGGCCATCAGATACTCGTAAGAACCTCAGCATAGCATCCATTATCCCTCTTTCTCCTGCTTCTGCAAAGTCACTCTTACACTGCACTGGAGAAAGTGAAGCTGAAAAATAATAGAAGAGCATGATCTACAAATGGCATCACTCAAAGCTGATTGCAAACACAGTTTTTAAGCTAACCACTGCTGTCGTAACAGCTTTTCTTATTTTCTAGGATAAATTGGAAAGACTTAAAGAGAGCAAGAAGAAATGAGAGAATTGTTCTAGTCTAAGTTCTGCAAACCAAGTACAGAGTTTCCTATATCCATACTTTCATCCCAAGATTCAGTAGTGATGCTCTCATTGACTGAAAGATTGCCACATTTAGCTCCACACACAATACACATAGAACACCTCAGAGTGAGTGTACACTTGCTAATGGCAGAGCATACTAAATAGGTACAGGCTATGAAAAGGAAAATAAATCAGTTAAAATGTTATTTTATTTAAAAGAATGCATGCAAACATTTACCCTATACCTTCTAGAGAGTGACTCTGGGAAATGCCCCAGGAAGGTGCAAGAACTACAAATATGCTTGAACTTCTCTTCCAGTCCGGTGGGTGAAACTGGTACTTTGGAATGGTCATAGGTGGCGTGTTAAGAGACAAAAATACATAAAGCCAGTCTGGAGCAGGGTGGGGTGGGGGGAGCAAGCTGCTGCCTTTCAGTTTGACAGTTAAGGGAAGTAACATAAAAGAATTTCTTCTCATTACCAACAGCAGAATAAAACAAAGACAAGTCACGCATTTGATAGAATCTCCAACACTTCATTTACAGATTAAGCCATGTCATTGCCCTGATGACACATTCCTTTACCATCTAAGGTACTAGAAAGGTAACAAAGCAACTAAGGTACTTGCATCATGGCAACAGCATTTCATAGACCTAAGAAGGGACATCAGAAGTAGAATATGCATTAATGAGATCACATGTGGAACTGGAATCATTAATCAGCTAAGCTGCAGGAGACTGTCAACTGACTGAGACGCATGCATGCAGACAACAGAATAAGTCTATAAACATTTCTTTCACCTTCTACCTAGATAAGGTTCTGTGGAAGTAGCTCTTCTTGAAGCACATAACATTGCCAGGCCTAAGAAGTGTCCTGCCTTATCAAAACTTCATCTTGCAAATGTTTAGAAGGCAAGATGGATACACAACTGAAAACTTTTATTTAATTTCCATTTGCCAGTTTAAAAACTCCACATTCTTTGGTGTATCAACTATCTTTTCTTCTGCAATGGTTAAACAAAAAACAGCAAGGGCCAGACCTAGATACTGTTACTATCGGCAAATAGCATGCATATAGAAAATATACTTCCTCTTCCCTTGTTGTTTTGCCTCTGAAATAACAATTTTAAAGGTATTGTTATTTGTTACAGACCAGTGAAAGTAAGTTTTTATCAAGCTGAGTAGTTTGATGGCAGTGACACAAAGATGAAGACGGCAGAAAGTTGTCAGAAACAGCAAGAGCAGGGTGTTCCACAAGGCAAGATGAGTTGGGAGTGACCACAGCACAGGCAGGGCAGCATCTGCATCAGTCACGACACAATCCTGCAGCACCTGAGCTGGTGGAGCAGAGCCAGCGCCCACTGAAAGTCCCAGATGTGCTGAGGTGATGAACCAGGATTAGGATCCATCCAGGCAGTCTAGTCAGGAGTAGCAAGAGACAGGGCCTGAGACAAAGCTACAATGTAGGTCTGAGATCCATCCAGGAGAAAAGTCTAGAGACAGGCTTGAGGACAGGCTTGTTGTAGGTACACATACAACATAATTCAGAAAAGGAGGGCCTGAGCCTAAGCTTAAAAATGGATCTCCTGGACTCACAGGCAGAGCGTGCACCTCTTGGTGCTCTCAGGGTCAAGACAGTAAACACCTGCTGGCCATCACAAGACATTCAGTCATCTTCTTTAAGCGCCGGCTCCTGGGGAGGAACACTGCATTTATGATGCAGAAACTGGGAAAGTTTCGGAGGTTCTTCTGATCATTGTAACACAAAACAGTTCAAAGTTCTCGTCATTCATCATTCTGGGTTCCTCAGTTCAAGAAAGACAAGGAACTACTGGAGAGAGTCCAGTGGAGGGCAACAAAGATGAGGGGACTGGAGCATCTCCCTTATGAGGAAAGGCTGAAGGAACCAGGTCTGTTCAGCCTGGAGAAGAGAAGACTGAGAGGGGATCTCATCAATACTCACAAATACCTTAAGGGTGAGTGTCAAGAGGATGGGGCCAGACTCTTTTCAGTGGTGCCCAGCGACAGGTGAAGGGGCAACAGGCACAAACTGAAACTCAGGAAGTTCCACCTGAATATGAGGAAGAACTTCTGTACTGTGAGGGTGGCAGAGCACTGGAACAGGCTGCCCAGAGAGGTTGTGGAGTCTCCTTCTCTGGAGATACTCAAAACCCGCCTGGACACATTCCTGTGCAACTTGCTGTAGGTGACCCTGCTTTGGCAGGGAGGTTGGACGAGGTGATCTCCAGAGGTCCCTCCCAATCTTGGCAATTCTGTGATTCTGTGATAATTTGGTTAACTTTCTACTTTCATATGCAACACTGACATTCTTCATGTGAGACCTTCTAGTGCCAGTAGCTACTGATGAACAACATGCGTGCTGATACATGCCACTTTGAATAACCCAGAATAAACCAGCTATTCTTAAATGAGAAAATAATGAAGTTAATTACAAAGCGTTCATCCATTTGAGCAAGAATGTACTGCACTTGTGCTAAGAGTTGAAAATCCACTTGCCGAGGCAATCTTTCACACATTTTTGTTCTGACTTCAAATTTTTGACACTGGAGCTTTAAAGAGAAGCCCTGACAAAGAAACCATGCAGCAAAACTGGCTTAAGTGGGGATTTATGTGGTGATGAGACCACACTTGCTGGGTTTCCTTGAGTACTTGACAATAATTCTCCTCCCCCTCTGGGTTTGGCACTCATGGGGTCCCTGCGGTGGGTCCAAAGAAATGGTCTCACACTGAGACCTCTAGTAGTTTACAGTGAAAAAATGTCTTCAGCCTGGAGACTGTCCAAAGATAACTGCATAGCCAGTAGTATTTTATTTTCTTTATTCACTCTTGGAACTTCTGCATTAGACTTTGGCAAGGTGACATCACAGTTAATTTTGCAACATGCAGACAAAAACTGCACTATTAAAAAAATTATGAACAGTTCACAAGTTACGACTCTTTCATCCTGCAGTCATCAAAATTCTTAGAAGTCACACCCTGGCATGGAGTGCCAATCCAGATAACTAGGCAAATGCCTAGACTGAGGATAGAAGACATGGATATTTAATACGAAACTGAAGTCTAGTCACGTTTGTGAAATATGGACTGAACTGGGCACAGTGGTTTGGTTTTTCATTTATTGGCCACATGCTTCATATTATGCTATTATAAAGGTACTGTGTTATTTCTATGGAAAGCCATCAAATGAACCCAAACTCAGTGTGGTATCACCTGACACCATGTATTTGATTGCAACATCAAAATCAGTTAAAAAATAATTTCTAAGTTATTTAATATTTAATTGATCTATTAAAATATGTGAGCCTAACACATGCCAGCCTTTACCAAGAAGGAAATCATCTTCATTTGCCTTTCCCTTTAATACAAGGTTGATAGTTTGCTAAAAAAAAGGCAAAAAAACCCCCACAGAAACACAAAAAACCGAATCCCATCTCATTAAACACAGAAATAATATTGCCATCTCGTGGTAGTCCGTAGGCTGTACAAAATTTGGCATCTTTCCACCTCCTAAATTTTGAAAGTAGCATTTCAGTGAGGACAAAAAACGTCGACAAAAAAAGCCCAAGCCAAACCCAAAAGGACTTTGGACAGCAATTTTGTTTCAGGGAGACACTGAGGCAGACTTCAGTAGATAATACCTTAGATATTCCCGGATATCAGAAATTTCAGTTTTTATTGAACACAGTAGAAGATACTTGAAAGGCATCTTAATTCTGTATTCATGAGGTTTCTCTCTCTCATTATCCCAGACAGAAGACAAGGAAGGCCGTTAATGATTAAGATTCCATCTTAATCATTGCTGTTATCCACCTTAATTGCTTACTATTTAACCCTGTGACCTTAAAAACAGCATCCTGAATTTCCTCTGTGTGCCCCTTCCTGGGATATAATTGGATGCACTGGTGACCCTTCTCAGAGGAGGTTCTTCAACAGCCTCATTTCACAATCCACAGGACAAAAATGAATCAGCTTCCCTGCCTTAACTCTTCACCACCCTCAAGAAGAATCTGTTGGTCTTATCAGACTGTCATAATTACAAAGAAACAAAATTAAATGGTGGATATTTGGATTCTTAAGCTCCTCAGTGTCTGGGTAAGCAGGTTTCCTACAAGTCCACCTCTAAACAAGCATTCATGAAAACAGACTGAATGGTAGATCACATTACCGAGTGGTCTGGATTATCAGCTACACTCACATATAGCCATACATATGTTTACAATTACAATTATACATATAAAATCAACTATACATATTTAACACCAATATTCACACCCTCTAAAATAAAAGGTAAACTCCTATTGTGGTGATAATGAAAGTTATATAAATACGTAATATATAATGTAAATTACACAGTTGCAAAGTATGTGTACAATCAATGGTGAAGACTTGTTTGTAGTTTGCTAAAGTTCTGTTTAAGACAAATTATGGATGGCAGTCATATGGCAACAACCATGGTCTTCAAATTTTAAATTACTTTGTCATTACCGTAAGAAAACAGTCTTCATTTTTACAATGCTTTTACCTCTTCACTATTAGACTATTAAAACTTAAGCATTATTTCTTAGTAGTCTTCTCACATCTTTTGTGGGAGAACTTTCTTAGGATACACTTGGAATCATATTTGTGCCTTTTAAGAAATAGACTTATGAGGCCTGTGACTTAGAGAAACTCATCTTGGTTTTGCTTTCATACCAAAATGTTTTAGAAAAGAGAAAGCTATTTAAAAAGATTTCTTGCAAGTCTTCCACTGTTAAAAAATATTTCTATGAAAGTCATGAATTAAAAAAAAAAAAAGAAGACAAAAAGTAGTTTGTTTTCTAAAACCAGTTGTAAGCCTTGCCAAAATATACTTGACCATTTGCTTTGTGGAATAAGGAAGCCCCTGCAACTATAGCTTTTTCAGCATAGTAACACAAGTATTAAGATAACAGTTTTGATTCCAGTGTAAATTTGCAAAGAAAACTATCCTTCCACCTTTCAGATTTCAGAAGGAGACTGCAGCTCTTACTCCTTAAGAAGCAATATTAGAGACACAGAAAAAAATAACTGGTTTGGATACCTTGGAAAAATAGACTTAATTAGCAGGGCGAGTTCTTACTAAAGAACTAGACTTCCAAGGCCTCATTCACTAGTAAAATTCTTACTAATTCCTTTCATTTAGAAAGTGATTCAGAATGTCTTTTATTTTCACAACATATTTTGTTAATAGGATGTGAAATTTGAGTGCAATTCCAAAGTTAAACAGGCATAAACAGGTTGGAAGTATACATCACCAAGTCAGGAAGCAAAGTAATCTTCAAAACTCCTAGCCACAGTAGCTGTAGAGGCCAATTTATGTCATATAATACTAAAGCTTTTTTTATTGAAGATTCATTTTCTTTGAATACCAAGTACTCCAAAGGTAAGACCAACAAACAAAGCAATCTATAAAAGCAGAGAAGTTTGCTACTAAATAGCACAGTAAAAGTTGATACTTTTCTCATGTTTTTACTGTTTATAAAACTTACTAATTTTCCAGTATAGCTGATTATGCAAATAAATGAACTTATTCAGAGATCTGTCTACATCAACTTTGGTGGCAGGACTATAACAAATAGTTTTTTTAAAAAAAATTCATTGGAAAAGTCTTCAGCATCCTGTATCAGAATCCTCTATTACTAGTTTTTCCCAGAAGAATATATTCTAGTGCTTTGCTTTTCCTACCTATAGTAGTAAGCTGCAGTCCTTTAAAAGTAAGTAAGATTGAAGTAAGACTGAATAGCAGGTCCCATTTCTACAACAAACCTCAGCTCTGAGACAGTCATGAAAATTACATCTTGTCCTAATAAGGCATTCTCATTCCAGCTGTCAGAGATTTGAGCAAGTGTTAAATAAACTGAAATACATATTTACTAGTTACTAGAGCTTTTCTTTACATTTTTACCTTTTGATTTAATGTCTGCACCTGCTAGACACATTTGTTATAATATTCCAGAAAGGAAGGTATAGCATAAACTACAAAACATTCTGCAAATATCCCCTTTGCTTGGAAATTTCCTTTTTCCAGAAAGAGTGGGGGAAAAAACCTAATGTGAAGCAAGATGGCTTTTTGGCACTGTGACCTCTATTCATTAAGAGCCAGATGTACTTAACCAGCACCAACTCACGAAGCAGATTCACCTACACTAACTCTGCAGGAATGAAAAGAGGGGAAGTAACCAAGAGACTTCTGAACCCATTTCAACTCCCACATTGCCTTGGCAAGAGGACTCTGCTGGGCTAATGCTTTTCTGCTTCACAAAGAGATATAACCAAGAAAGTGTGAAATCCAAATGTCTCTATTTTAGATAACCCACAAGTGGTGTTGCTGTCAACAGCACTTCGCTCCCAACCCTACGGCTGTATTCTCCTCATGGCATTGCAGACAGCCAGGTCTAAAGAGTAATGTGAGCAAGATGTAGATGGAAACTACAACAGAGTTAAGAACCTAAACGTGGCACCTGAGGCACATCAGGTTCCGTGTTTTCATAAGCAACTATGTTATTGCTACAGTCTAAGAGTCTTTTTGCCATTATTACATTTGGCAGTTAAAGCATCTAGTTATTGGCAAAGGACAAAAACTTGTCTGGTTTTCATTCTGAAGGGCCAGTACCCAATGTCAATTAGATACAAGTCTGTGTCCCAAACTGCCACATCTTTCACATCAGGATCTCATATATGTTTTTTGAAGCACTTCTTCATTGAAAGTGACTGCCACTCCTCTTTCCACCCATCCTTACCAAGGAGCCTGTACACAGTCATGCTATCTGTTCTACAGTATCACAGTTATTCCAATGTCATCACTGCTCTGCATCCACCTACAGGGCTCCCGTGCCTCATTTCCCACTTTGCACTAGTGCAAGATCACTTGGGGTTGGCCCCTTGTGATAATTTTTACCTTTCCTGAGGGCTCTCTCCCATCACCTTGCTCCATGTATTTGCCACCCTTAACCTCTGTTCCTCCTCTTAAGTGCAAGCTATTATCACCCCGTATCTAGTTTAAAGCCCTCTTCATCAGGTTGCCAAGTCTGTAGACAAAGGTGGGTTTATCCCATTTTGTCAGATGGATCCCATCTGTCATTACTTGAAAAGGGACATACAGTCACAAAATCCAAAGCACCTTCTGCAACACCAGCCACACAGCCACTTATTAATTCACAAAAGGCATCCATTCCTACCTGAGTCTTTCCCCTTCGCCAGTGTGACTGAGGACAATACGACCTGAGCTCTGAGCTCTCACATCCTTCACCTTCGCCTCCAGAGCTCCATAGTCCCTGTTGATTTGTTCTAGGTCTCACTTGGTGGCCTCATTAGCACTCTGCAGGTAATCAGTGAAGGGTAACAATCCAAAGGTCAGATATATTTTAGTAGTCCTCTAAAACACTCTGGATCCGGGCCCCAGCAAGCTACAAACCTGCTGCAACAGCATATCTGACTGGCAGCTGAGTGTTTCTACCTCATGTAAAAATGAATCTCCAACCACTAATGCCCACCACTTCCCCTTGGTACCAATGCTATCCTCAGGCCAAGCTGGCTCTGATGTCTCCCTTAATGGAGTTTGTGCTCCGCTATTGGCTGTTAGGGCACAGTATCAATTTTGTAAATTCAGATCAAAGAGAAGAACAAACCTTTCTCCTCCTGC
>NW_009623458.1:16241-21443 GCF_000690535.1 Cariama cristata
AAGCTTCCAGCCTCCCCCTTCATGGGAGTCTCTACCTGCCGCTCCTTCAAGCATGGTATCTACCTGTGCCGCCTTCCTTATATTGTGCAGCTTGGGTTCTCCCCTCTGCAAACACTCTGTGAAACCCTCTCAGTCTCTTGTTTGTCCTCCCTGATGGTGTGCAGCCTGCTCACCTCCTCCCTCAGCTGGCAACTCAGTGCCTCCAACACATCACCTCTCTCTCCAGTTAAACCACTATCACCAGCAGACCTTCCCCAGGGAAAGGCCCCAGAACTCCTGCCAGCCCCAGACCTGGAAACTGGCATTCTCTGGCTGAAGTCCTACCTGGTCCAGGGTGAGGGATTACAGGGAGAAATAAGATGATCCTATGGGAGAGAAACTGCCTAAGTGAAACCCCACAAATATCGAAATATCCTTTCTGGTGGTGCAGAAGGACTGTGAGTTGATACAGGTCTGCTCCAACGCCTGTCAAAAGGAGTAAAAGAAGTTTTAGCCATTTTGCTTTTAAAAACAATGGCCCTGGGCTGAATTTGAGCTCATCTGCAGCACACAAGTACCTACAGAAACTGAAGTACTTCAGACAGGATAGCAGGGCAAGCGTTGCAAGACTCGAGAGGAGACCTCAAATGAACATGCAGATTTTGATACAAAAGCACTGGTGGAAACATGGTTTACGAAACAGAGACACTGCCCTGCTGGTGTTTGGGGATGGGTTATAATTCAAATGCCATAGGGTATTGGCATAACTTACTGCTCTAATGTTAAGGATACGTACTATGGACTGATTTACTTTAACTCTCCAGATTGAGTGATATTCTCACTCTTTCACCATTGCCCCAAGTGCAGGGGCCTACAGGAGACTACAGATACTTTCTTCTTCCAAATATACTCTCTAGGAAGAGATGCCATATTTCTCAGTTGGAATCTTGAAGTGTACAAGAAAGCAATTTTACTTCCTCTGGATTTGCTACCTTTGCCAGCGGCATTGTAGTCTATGTGCCCACATACTTTCATCACCACTGCATCAATAAATCCTGTTCCACAACTACAAAGATAAATGTTTCATTATATATTTTTATTGAGATACATATATATACACACAGAGAGTGTCTGAGATCATGATTTTTCCTAGCATCACAAAGCACTTTCTTGCTTCTGAAACACAGGACAAATCTGTCTTCTTCATAAGATAAAAAAGAAAAAATAGTAATACAGAGAATTTAGAAAACATATAGCAATAAAAGTTGGATTTAAGATCTCATCTATACTGTACTGAAACACAAAACTGGGTGTTCCAACTCTATAACCTGATCGTAGCCCTAGATCTGATCCTGTTTTATGTTTCAGAATCTGCAAATGGTGTCAGAAGCAGTTTAAGGTCATTAAAAATCCACTAACTCTTCGGAAGTGAAGTCACCTTTGGGATGCAGTCTGTTCTGGTAACTGTATACATCTTTTCCTTCAAAGGATGGGTCACTGGCCTAAGATGCGTGTAATCCTTGCAAAGATTAGACAATTTTGCAGAACAGCTACTGGATTAAGATTAATCTGACTTCAACCACTAAACTACTTGATCAACATAAAAAGCTGTAGTCCTTACTTAGTATCACACTAACAAAAGAAATCCCACCGACATAAAAGGAACTGTTTGCATGCTTCAATAACACATGTATATAGTTGTTTGGGAAAAAAAGGAAAAAAAAAAAAAAAGGAAAAAAAACCAAACAGAATCCCACAACCCTGTTATTTCTTCTTGCTGCAAACAAAAACCAAATACAAGGATGCAATTCGTATATCCAGAGTTGCTTTTATCCTTTTCCTCAACAGGATGATGACATCAGGAATTATTTTTTTTAACTTATAAAGCAGTCTGTTTCTGCTTTACAGTGTTGCAGAAAGACATGAAGAACTTCATCAGCAAAACCAGCCATTTTGCCAAGATGATAGCATGTGCACAAAGCTTTATTTAGTTTTAAATCCAACCATTTGTCCACAAAAGAGGTTCCTTTGCTATTCTGTCCACCCCTGGAGCATCTGCTAATATTTAACATAGTATTTCATTTAACTTCCAGTCTCAAAAAAAGCAGCAGCCAACATTTCCATGTTTAAGACACAAATCAAGAAAATATTCAACATTGTTAATGTCTCACTTAGTCAAGGAGACCTCCCCTTAAAAAAATAATCTCAGTAATTACACTTAATAGGTAGAATTTTGAGTGCCCAAGTGGAACCAGGATCCTCTGTGCTCGATACTGCACCAGCAGAGTAAAGACTCCTCCAGTACTCCTGCTTCCAAGGACCTAACTTTTAAATCTGCGTGCCAAGGCAATAGTGGGGAAATAAACAGAGCAGATGATCTAAATACTAACTTAATTGCTAAGAGGTCCCAGAGATGTAAGCAGATGGAGAATAACAGCTCACAGGGGATAATTAATTCTGAACTGCACCATAAGATTTGAAAAGGTTGTTTCTATTAAACATTATGGTTTATGCCCTAAAAAAATTGGAGGGTTGAAAATTAAACAACTGTGGATGCTTCTGAGGCAAAAGCAGGGGGTAATTGTGGACAGCAACGGGGACTGTGAACGTTTCTCTGAAGTTCTAATTTATTGTCAAGCCATATTGGTACAGCCCTAGCTTTGCTTCAGGAACATGATCATCACTGGAAGTGGTAAAAGTTGTACTCTCTCTAACTCAAATTCCTCTCCTCTATTCAGTATCTTCTCCTATCCCCATAGGAACTGTAAGTTCTTCTCCAAACCACGTCTTGAACAAGATGACACTGAAGCCAAATACTTCTGTCTAGAACCATAGAAATTCCCTTCATTTAATTAAATTCCAACTCAGGAGCTTCCAGTAGGATGTCTAGACAACAACTAGCAATTTAACTAAAAATACCAGAAAAATAACTTAAACATAAAACAAACAAGAACTTTACAGTGGTGGTGGTCAAACACTGGAGAATATTGCCCAAAGAGGTTGTAGAGCCTGCATTCTTGGTGATATTTAAAACCCAGTTGGACAATATCCCGATCAACCTGATCTTATTGACTTGCTTTGAGCAGGGGGGTTGGGCTAGATGATCTCCAGAGGTCCTTTCCAATCTCAACTATTCCTTGATTCTGTGAAGTTATGGGGACATTAATGTCTAAGTTAGTAATTGGCTTACAGCAGCTTTGATTTTAAAATATTTTCACACTGCCTAGGCAGACAAAATAAGGCTGTAAGTATAGCAAGAATGCAAGTACAAGCCTCCTCCAGGAACCGTTCTTTTCATTAAACAGCTGACAACTAAAATTGGGATTCAAGCCTGTATCTCCTGTTTTGCACAATACTACCTATAGTATAAGCAGTCTTTCTCAAAAGTTTTATATTTACATGTATCTTAACACCAGAGGCTTCTCTTATTCAAAAAGATCTGAAGATAACTTTGTCCTTTTCAGGCACAGAAGTTTCCACGCAAAAATCCCTTTCAATATTGCAAACATACATATTTATGAATATATGGAACAAATTTTCATCACATCTTTAAATTCTTAAGCCTACAAGGAATACTCGTGTCCAAAACCCATCAGTTTATCATATAAACCAGAAGGACATCAATTTAGCTACAATTAGATTTTTAACTCTACCTCCCTAAGATTAACCATGCAGTCAGCTAGCTGCAGTCAATTTAAATAACTAATCACACACAGGAACTTCTTGTGCACTTCTCTTTTCCAGACATCTGCTTTGTGCCTGGCAGATGAAATATCTACATATATGGAAAGTTTCAGACATGGAGTCACCATGTCGGCCAAGATCATGAACTTTAGTCCTTTATTTCATAGAAATAAATTATTGTACGATTCTACTTGCCCCGTTCTGGCAAACCTTAGCCAAGAGATACATCTAAACAATGCACTTTATAACTTCATTGTTGCTGGTTCTAATAGACAACATTCCCAATAATAACAGAAAAAAAAAAACCCTGTTGTCTGACCGATCACTCCCACCACTTATTCCACTGTCATACCCTTAACTGCTGTTTAGCCTGACATCAGAATTTTATCGTCAGCAGTTTATCTAGCACTACAAGTTACCTTAGGTTTTGTTTTAGTACCACCTGCAACATTCGGGATATTTGCAAAGGCTGGGCTCTGTCCCTAGAAAGGTTTCCCTTGTGACCACTTTTGCCTTCATTGAAAATGAAAATAATCTTTTACCACCTTAAGACCATATCAAAATAGCAAAAATATTTAATTCATTCTGTCACACAGCTTGTAAATACAAAAGGTTGTACAAAGGACCGAGGACATACCCATTATGTTTGCCAAAAGAAAGCCAAATGACCAGTAAAAAGTTATAGGGCAACAAAAGGATCTAAACTCCTATGGCTATAAACCTGAGCAAAAGAAGACGACAACCTTTACTGCTTCATTCAACATACCACTGAACTCCTCTTTTTGCTTCCCTTGTCAAAAAGCACAGAAGAAAGTCAACCAAGGCCACAACAAATGGTCCAGAGAACAATTTTGAGTAAGAATTTTTTGGGTAACCTTTCAATAATTTCAAGAAACATTTTGGGAAGTGATTAGTGAGCCTCTGCCAAGGCTGTGTGGTAACATAAAATATATCAGATTGTGCTTCAAGTATTTCTAACCATCATAAGGACAAAGCCATAGGGTGAGTGCTACGGCAGTGACTTTGAAAAGCAAAGCCAGAAGAACAGACCAATAACCACGGCAGTAGAAAGTATTCTAAGCACAGAAAACTGATGATTCACCACATGCAGCCATAGTGAATAGCCAAGGGGATAAAAATACTTGACAACTTAACTGTGTGATAGAAAAAATTGAAGGTTAACACAGAAAATAAATTCCTGGGAGTTATCCAGACTACAGGTAACAAGATGAGTCCCAGCCACCTCTTGTGAGTGAATGCAGGGAATTCCTTTCAGCATAATACAGCACTGAGGCTTTTCAGCATTTGGTATCACAATGTCAATATTGCATTAATAGCCTTTTTCCTTTGAGATAGGTATTCAGATGCAAAAACACGCAGTCAGTCTTCTCCTGGCCGCACAGTGAACTCAAATCCTGTCTCCATTCACAAGGCAGGAATATACATACATTAGATATCAAGAACCATCACTTACGTGACCCATCCAAAGTACTGCAAAATTCTCAAGTTAACAAATTCAAATGCGCTACAGAATGGAAA
>NW_009623459.1:0-8320 GCF_000690535.1 Cariama cristata
ATGGTCTCGAACCTGACCTTCTCCTACAGCAGGTGGGTCTTCGTTCTCCCAGTCCCTGCCTTTGCCTTCTGCGACTTCGGCGGTGTGGCTGGGGGACCTTCCAGGTGAGGACTTGGGCAAAAAAGTCATTAAGTACCTCAGCCTTCTCCATATCCTGGGTAACCAGGTCTCCTGGTTCCTTCTGGAGAGGGCCCACATTTTCCCTAGCCTTCCTTTTATCACCAACTTCGCTATAGAAGCTTTTCTTGTTGCCTTTGATGTCCCTGGTCAGATTTAATTCTGTCAGGGCTCTAGCTTTCCTAACCTGATCCCTGGCTGCTCAGACAATTTCTCTATATTCCTCCCAGGCTACCTGTCCTCACTTCCACCCTCTGTTCTTAAACCCAAGCACAATAAGCTCCTCACGTCAGCTGGAGCTACAGCCAGATGTACAGTCATACAGCTATTTCTTAGTAATAATGATGGACAAGTAATGATGGGAAAGTGATGAGCTGATGTCTGGGATGCTGGAAGGGGCTGAAAGGAAAACGCAGCACGGGAGATGAAGTAGAGCCACTAATGCACAGGCTTCTCCAGGAAGCCTCCTCTAGCAAGTGAAAACATAAGCCCTGGTGGACTCCAGTCTGTTCCAGATCAAGCAGCAACTACTGAAGTATAAAGCCCTGAACCTGTAGGATACTGTGGGAGTTTTGGGTTATTTACATCTATGTCTCATTGAATCTTGCCATCAGGGCTCATTTGATTTTACTTCTGCAAGCATCAGTTGAAGAGAGCATTTATGCTTATGTCTCCAATTATCTGATGAGTGCACTCATATCAGTAATGTCCCACATGTCAAGATCACTGTGAGTTAGGTGCCATTTGCTGTTAATCAAGCCTGGAAAAAAAATAGTCTTGCCTCTACCCTCTGGGTCAGGACTGTTGTGACTGCACAGTTCAGGTCTCCTAGAGAGTACTGCTGTATTGTAATTGCTTTTGCTGCTGAATGTTAGGTCTCTGAGTCCTGGTAGGAACCACAGCCCAGCTGAGCACAGGCAATCGCTTCATGGTGTAAGGAAATAGCAAGAGATGGAAAGTGATCTTCTGACATCTAGAAAGCTGGAGGCACTTTCAGTGGTCCAGGCTGGGACGCTTGCCTCCATTTCCTACCCAGACATCACCCACTCTTTATATTTAATTCTTTTTTTTTTTTTTTTTTTTTTTTAATAGAGTGGTTTTGACAACAGGGACTAATGCATCCTTGTTGGCAGTGCGCCTGGCACATGGCTAAGATGAGACATTTTATGTGAACACAGACTGATGTTCATTTATCCCTGCTTATTATTGTCACCTGCCTCAAACCCAAACATGTCAGTACCTTTTTTAAAGGAGCTGTGCAGTCCCCTGATTTCTAAGTGGCTTCTGCCAACCCTTCTTGCGCCCGTCATGAAATGTGGTTTCCCAACAGGGCTGTTGGCTGAAAATGGCCTCCTCAGCAGCACAGCAGGACGCAAGGTCACTGGCTTCTTAATGGTGTGCTCAAAGGAGAAGGCAAGCCTGGTGCCAGCTTTGCAAATCCATCCGGAGACTTGGGTTGCCTTTGAAACTGGTTGAAAATTCAAAGTGGGCAGCTAAACACAATGGTACAGAAACTGCCAGAAGAAAAGGATAAAATAACTGAAGACTTTTTATCTAGAAAACAGCACAATGTTGTGACTCTTTTAATTTGTCCTATGTGCTCAAAGGAGAAGGCAAGCCTGGTGCCAGCTTTGCAAATCCATCTGGAGACTTGGGTTGCCTTTGAAACTGGTTGAAAATTCAAAGTGGGCAGCTAAACACAATGGTACAGAAACTGCCAGAAGAAAAGGATAAAATAACTGAAGACTTTTTATCTAGAAAACAGCACAATGTTGTGACTCTTTTAATTTGTCCTAAGTGCTTTTCTTTCAAGTGAAATCAATTTGATATATACCTGCAAAGGACTTAATTCAGTCCAAACCTTTACAAACACTTGTGTTTCACATCAGTTTACTCCCTCCCAAATCATATGGAAAAAGTAGCCTGCTCTCTTCTTGTCCTTTGCATCCTGCAGCTCACTGATGTCTTGAACATCTTGATGAAAATCAAAAAGCATTCTTCTTGGAGAGAAGTCCCTGGAGTTCAGAAGGACTGGACTGAGGACAACCTGACTGAAGAAGGAAAGGAAAATCAGCAATTTTTATTTCTGTGTACCATCACGGACAAGGGCGCAGGTAGTGCTGGTGATGGCAGGGGGAGGCCGGTGCTTTCTGGCAGCTTTGGAGCAGTCAGCAAGAGAAAATTATATCACATGTCAATTGGAATTTCCACCACCAGCCCTGGGGAGCCCGCAGAGAGGTGTGAAAAGATGCATCCTACTTTTCTCCTACCTGAGCTGAACCTCTAGCTAGAAACATGGTTTTGGTCAGGCTAAGCAGATGCAAGTGAGGTTTTATGAGGCAGCCGATACCCTGAGAAAAAAGGTTCTTTCTTAAGATGCTTGGCTGAACCGGTATGTTGTTCTAAGGAGCCTGCAAGGGATGCACAACCTCTGCTTGCAGAGGGCTAGGTCGTACCCAGGGGCCTTTTGAACGTCCCACATGCGAGCAAAGCAAGAGTATAAGCGTAGCCTGCACTTGTGCTTCTCATTTTGAGCTGCTATATGTTCCAGACCTCCTTTTTACATCTTTAACTCAGCTGTTTCTGGTCATGGTGGCTGGGATGCCATGTGGTGAAGCACAACGCACCTCAGGAGGACAGCAACATGGCTCAGTCGAAAGGAGAAATAACTAGTTGGGTTGATTGTCTTTCTGGATGGCAGTGTGAAGCCCCTCTGGTTTGAATGTGTCTCCTTGTATATCTTGCTTTCTGCCGATTTGATCCTGGCTGTCCATAGCGCAAAAAGCAAAGACACTTACATGGTATAGCAGAGTTACTTGGGTTTATGAAGTACTCGGTGCCCTATGCAGAGTAGTTACTCTCCATAGCCCATACCTATTTTTTACTGTATCAATTAAAGGTTAGTAGTAGCTTTATACTTTTTTATGAGGCCTTAATCAGACTCCCAAGTGGATAAACCAGGAAAGCAAAGGAAAACACAGTGCAACTGGTATTATTGTTCTTAAATGAAGTTAAAGGCAGTTGTTTTACAACTGAAAGGCACTTGGTATGAAGGGAAATGGTTGTTTCTAGCCTGCCCCTGGCAGATCTTAAAACTAAGAAACCTGCTCTGTTGTTAAAAACAGCCATCTGACTGAATAAACACTGCACTTTCTGAAATGGCTTAATTGGAAAGTGGGGCTTTTTCCCTGACAAACATTTTACAACTGATGAAACGCAACTCCAAAGTGCAGCGGACTGTTATTTCGTTCTGCAGGTCATCCCAGAATGTGTCATTTTGGGACACCTTGAACTTCTTCAGGGGTTCTTCTTCAACTCTTCTTGAACTTCTGTTCAAGCCAGGGGTTCAATGGGATTTATCTTAATGCCACTTTGCTGCTTCAGGGCTTTGAGCCTCTTCTTCACAGTCAGCCAAGGCTCCTGGGTTGTCACTGGGGCAGTGTCAGACCCTTACTCTAGGAGATCGTTTAAATTCTCTTAATGTGGGAGAGCTGCTGAAGCTCCAAGTCGAGAGCTGCTGAAAACCAAGTCAAGAGCTGGTTTCAGCCAACTATTAAATCCGAGAGCAAGCCAGTTTCTTGGAGGATTGGGGTATCTGAAAACATCTTGCTAACCAAATGGACCAGATGGGCCACACGGGCATGGCCAAGGGCAACAAGATGCTGTCACAGGTCCCCAGGCTGAGACACTCAGGATCTTCTAAGCGAGTGAGCACATTTGGAAGGCATGATCTTTGCCCCAGCATCCCCAAGCGATGCCCCGCAGGGAGGGTAGCTCTTGGGCTATGGATCGAGCAGCCTCCAGCCTGAGCTGTGGCTTTAGTTGTGGAAGGCAGCCAAAGGCAGACCCTCCACCTTGCACTGTGGCACGGCCCTTCATCTCTCAGGTCTCATCCTCTTGCTACACAAAGTGACACAGACATGGCCTGGACAATGTCCTATGGCTTTTGTTAGCTAGACTCACTGTGCCAGGGTGTTCAGGATCTGCCTGCTTACAGAGTTACTTTTAAAAAAGAAAAAAAAAAAAAAAAGAAAAGAAAAGAAATTACAGGAGGCTGTAAAAAAATAATCCAGAAGTTAAACTATTGTTTGATTTTAAAATTGGCACATTTCCTTCAAGTATCCAAGAAACTAAAAGCAAAGCAAAAGATTTTAAGTCCAATCAAACATTTCAGGTCAAACAGAGACTTAGCCTTTGAAATCTCACTGAAGAATAAGAAGTTTCATTTTAGGCTTAGCCTAAAGTGATTTTTTGTAGTTTTTTTTCTTCCTGTTTATAGAATTGAAGGGGAAAAGACCCTTTTTCTTGTTTGACTCTGTAGGTGTCCGTGCCAGGCTGCAGATTTCCAAGCTGCAGCTCAGCACTGCTCTGAACTCAGCAGGCTCAGCCTGGGGTGGAGGGGTGAAATCCTCACAGATGTTTGAACCTCCCAGACCACCCTGTCCCTGGGGTAGTGCAGCTCCCTTGGCCGTGTTCAATGTGGGACATGTGTGGGGTGTTGGGGGTCCACACCTAGGTGTGACCGAGCCACATTTGCGAGGAGAAAGGATGCTCTGGGTGCCTTTGCTGGTCTCCTCGTTAGCAGGCTCCACTCCAGACCTAGTGTAACTTATCCTTGTGTCCAGGCTTCACTCTTGTGTTTTATTAAGCTGGTTTATTTATTATTCATTCATGACCTAAACACACTTCTCAGTCGATCCTTTCGTGAAGGGGTGCTAGGTCTTGCAGTGGAAATCCGTTAGAGCTGAGCTGAGTCTGCCCACATCCCAGATGATAGGCTCCTCATCCCTTGGCTCTGCAGGGTTCACTCTTCGCTGCATGACCCAGCAGCTGGGTGGTTTGATCTGTGCCTACTCCTCGGGCAGGAGCAGTGTCACACAGCCCCTGCCCTGCCGTGGGTGTGCACCGGAGCCTTTGGTAACCATCACGTTTAGGAGCACTGTATTTGATGACCAATACACTGAGCATTGTTTTTTTCAGCTGCATTAGTGTTTGTTTCTACTGCCCTCTCTTTGGCTGGGCATTTGCAAGCAAAGGAGTTCTGCTTTTAATACTGGGTTCGGCCAACCTTTGGCTTTCACGGACCTCATCCTTCTTTGAAACCCCTCGTTCCACCTTCCCTCCAGACAGACTAACCTAGCTTTCTTTGTGCACACCCTCTACTTCTTGCCATCCGCCCAGCTCAGGGCTCACCTTGCGTATTGCTTTTATCAGTTTCATGCCCTGGATGCCATGTGTATGAGTGCCATCTGCCCTTCTCTAGGATCACGTTGCTTTCAGCTAGTATGAGAGTGCTGCCTTTTGCAGGAGCTGTACCCTGTTAAAATTCTCTCTCCTTCAATATAGCAACGCTAAATGAAGGCTCAAGGCTCTGACAACTGTTGCCCGAATTACCAAGCACTTGCTGACTCTGGATCATCCTACTACTTCTTTAAACACAGCCTTTAAGTCTATGCAGTCTGGAGACTTATAGACATGAGATGGGGTTTGGTTTGGGGTTTTGTTGTTGTTTTTTTTAACTCTCCCTTCTCACATGGAGGAAGGGTGAACCGCTTGGGTGGGGAAGAGATGAGGAAATGAGAGCAGCCCCAGAAATGGCAGGAGCATGAGCCTGGGGCAAAACATGAAAGAGAATATTCAGGGAAAAAAACCCACCCCAGTTGTTGCTCAGGGAGGAGGGAGAGCTGGTGGGGAATTTGTCATCTGGTACGTGCCATCAGAGCAACCTGGAGAGCACCAGTGCTAGCCATCAGCCACCCCATGCCCGCCGTGGGCAGCTGTCCAGCCCAGTTAGGGATGCAGCCATGGGGCTGGCAGAACCTCCTGCTCCCTGACCAGGACTTCAGCTCCCGACGTCTGTACTGGAGTGAGCCTGGCTTTCATTTTAGAGAAAGAAGGAGCTCTGCCCAAAGGATGGTCAACACAGGGTAGCTGTTCCCCATGCCCACGGGGGAAGTTTGCATCCAGGAGGGGTGCAGAGCTGTGGGCTGGGGTCGTGCTGGCCCCTTCACCCCCCTGTCCATCAAGGGTGGATGCCAAGGGCTGCTGGCAGGTGGCACTCCAGAATACACAGCGTTGGCTCACCTGCCTCCAGCTATGGTCCAGCACATTTGGTGGATGAGTTGAGTTGGACAGCACTCAGGACCTTTTCGGAAAGATAACATAGGTGTCCCCGAGGGCTGATGTACCCTGGAGGGAGCTGTGCCCTGCCAAGCCCCTCTGAAACCCGTCCGATTGCAGGGCAGAGCCGGGGGGGCGGGGGGGAAAGCAAAGCGGGGCTTGGTGCTGTGGAAATCTCAGCACTTGGTTCTAGTTCAGAAATTATGATTTTCAACAAGGTAAAGCCAGAATAGGAGTAGTATTGGTTAAAAGAAAATGGAAACACAGATAAAAAAAAAATTAGTCTGCAGTTTGGAAAAAGTCAAAGCAGCTTTCAGTGCTCTGGTTTGAGGACAGCTTTCCCTCCCCCCAAACGAAAACTCTAAACTGTGCTTGCCGTATTTTAGTTTTGCTCCATTTTTACCCTAAAAAGTGTGTTAATAAGCATTTCTTTGTAGCTAGCAAGCCGCTTCCAGATGTGTTTATCCTGAATGTGCTTATCGGTTCCTGCGTGCCACTTAGTCATGACGAGCTCAAGAGGGAGCTTGCAATGTACCCAGTTCCGAGGATACTACTGCAGGAGCCACCGCTCACATGTACGGCTCGCTGCTGCAGGGTGGGCTCCGGACAGCTTTGAGCCGTACAAACATCCAGGAAATGAAAAACCTAGGCTCTGCCCTCATCCCTGAAATGTGCACCCCATAAATACAGCCAAATCAATTTGGGTACTTCATTCGTGCGGCACGGAGAGAGCTGCTGTGGGGACCTTGAGAGTTTGAATGTCTTTAGTGTTTTGCATTTAAGTTCTCAGCGGTAAAGTGCATAAGCAGAGGGCTTCGCATTTAATAATTTATTATTCGGTCCAAGAAATACGCTAATACCTCTATCAGAATTACACATGTCGTTCAAAACACAAAAGCACAAATCACTGAGGAACAGGCAGACGTTAATGGCTGCTGTTCTCCCTACCTCCTGAGTGGGAGCCAATAATCAGCGAGAGAAACACGATTTTCTCCTAAACAAATGTTTCACTTTTGTGTGTGTGTCAATATATACAATTTCTCTTTTTTTTTTTTTTTTTTTTTTTGTTGTTGTTGTTGTTTTGTCTTGTTTTTAAGCAGGCCAAGAAAAGAAAAGCTGAAGTGCCTGAGGTATGGTGAAGAATTTTGCTCTATCCTCTGACATTGCTAGGTGCCAGCTGTGTTTCCCCCCTGCCTCCCAGGAATGGAGGATAAGAGCAGGAAGCGTGAGGATTTGGGGTCGGCAAGCCTGGACTGCAGGAGGAATTTCATCTTAGCTGTTCCAGGTCATAGGACCTCTGGTCTTGATGGATGTCTAGTGGCAAGGCAGCGAAATAAGGGTGCTCAGTGAGATAAACCAACCTCAGCCCAAGGGAACACATGTGAACGTTCCTCTAGCATGTAAAGAGGTGGCGAAGAAGCTTCTACATGAGCAGCAGAGGATGGGTTTAGGTGCCATCTAAAGAACTTCAACTTAAAGCTTGCTTCAGTAAAACATTTTGGGGGCCCTTTCATGGGTCTTGCAGAAGAGGAGGGCCAGCTGCTGCAGCTGGACTGAGGGGAAGACGGTCAACCCGTGACTCACACCGTGCTGTGAAGGACCCTTGAGATCAGGTACCAGGGCTAGGCAGAGACCTGCGTGATGAGACTCTTCTGGGCAGAGCCCCAAGGTGCCCCAGCACGGTTTCCACCAGGAATCTGGCCAGCAGCATTTACCCTACAGCGCATGGAGCAGAGACAGGAAAAAAAAAAAAAAACACTTGGGAGTGCTCACGCATTTGCCAGTGTTGCTGTAGCCAAAATATATTCTGGAAAGTATGGCGCACACCCGTAATTCATGTAACACAGCCCTGGGATAAGAAGAAAACAGGAACTGCCCTTCTGAAACCTAGTAATGGACCTTCTCCTCCAGTCTCCTGTTGCTGATAAGGCCCAACTTCATAAGCCACAGAGGAAGTCATAAAACTGGTGTCATGATCCCAGTGCTTGAGCCAAAGGCAGTTGAAAGTCAATGGAGAGGCTCTCATTGACTCGAATGTGCTGTGAAGTTGGAGCTCGTGCCATTAAACCTCTATGGGGAAAGA